>NW_022196905.1:84980238-84988146 GCF_008632895.1 Mastomys coucha
GGGAGCTGTCCTGGGTTCCAGTCTGAGCTTCCATTTTTCTGTGAATCAAAGTTGGACTAAAGAATTTCCAAGCTCCACCCTGACTCGGAAATGCAGGAAGAGTCACACGTTCCTCTCACAAACACAAGGTGGCACCAAAAGGCAAGACCTTTGCCTGCCATTTGCCCCTAGGGAGATCTGGCATTCTGTAACTTACCATAAAATAAAGATGCCAACTGACTTCCATTTATTGCTACTTTGGTGGTCCCTATGAGGCCTTAATGTGCCTAGAATAATGCACATGGTATTACCAGGATTTCCCTGTTCTTCCAATCCCCGAAACCTTACATGGTTAACCATTTCTCACCCATAAGCTCGGGGCCCAAGGGGCAGGGAGGTAGCTGTGTGCTTTATGAGATGAAATCTCGTAGAATTTTCTTCTAGAATAGGAGGGGATTTGAGTTGTAGACTTGAGGCGACGCTCACCCAATGTATCTCGCAGAACATCCGTATGCTGTCAGTCTTTTCAGACATGGTCCACTTACAAGTTCTGCTCCTTGGTTGAAGTTGATGAGGCTGGGAAGGAAGGAGCAGGTAGATAGTGGGAGCCAAGCACAGAGTGAGATGGGAAGCAGATGCAGGACCAGCATCTGAAGCTGGAGATGGTGGTTCTAAAGATATGTCAGGACGAAGCCTGGGTTGTGGGCCGACAACCCATTAGAGAAGAATTTAAGCATGACATGGAAGGAAACTGGCATAGATACTACATTAAAAGATCCCTTTTCTCCAGGGAATTTGGGGACATCCAGCACAGTGGAAACAGAATTGAAGAGCTTAAGAGAAAAGCTCAAGGACCATGTTGAATAGTTTGCATGTATCAGAAGGAAATTGATGTGTGAATTCTAGGAGATGTTTGATAGTTTCATATCCCATATAACCCTGGAAGCTTCCAACACCCTTATCCTCCATGTTGTCCAGTGCATTTCCTAAGAAGACCATCTGGAAGTGGAAACCTTAGAAGGCAGGGAGGAGCAGGACCCTAGTTTCCAGGGCAGACCTCCTTCCTTCTCCCAGCTGGGTAGTGAGAGCAGAAAGTAGATCTGGAGTGTGGGTCAAAGTTCGTCCATGCTTCACACCCTGTTAGACCCATCCCCTCTGCAAGCTGGAGAGTATAAAGTGATAGATTATCCCTAGATTATCCCTTGAGGTTGCCGGACTTTTTGGTAGTTGCTGTGTAAGTTGTGGCTACCTGACCTGGTTAGCAGGCAGAAATAGGAATGGAGCCTGTGCTAGTCCTTGGGGACTTAGTATGATAGCAGTGTCCTGCCAAGTCTCTTAGTCAGGTGTGCCTCACTAACTTAATTCTTCTTTTGAGACAGGATCCCACTATATAGCTCTGGCTGTCCTAGAACTCACTATGTTGACCAAGCTGGCCTCAAACTCACAGAGATCTACCTGCCTCTGCCCCTACCCAGCCCCTGCTCCTTCCCTTGGTTCTGCCTCTGCCTCCCAAGTGCTGTGATTAAAGGCATGCACCACCATGCCTTGGGTAAACCCAAATTCTTTTCAACAGTGGAAAGCTTTATGGAACTAGGGTGGGACACAGTTAGTTAATATTTTGCTAAAGTACAGGGAAGAAATTAGCTGGGTTGGGTTATAATGGACTTCTTTTACAATGCTGTGGAACTACCCAAAGCTCTATCAGGTCCTAACAAATACTTGTAGCCATCCCCTCGGCAGGCAAGTATGCTGAGTCACATTAGCGTACCTGGAAGTCTAGAGTAAGCGATTAATTAACCTTGCATCTGATTTCTGATTTTCCTTGTGTTCTGGGGACTTTCTGTCGCACTGTCAAGCCCTTCTTGACTCCCTCATGGATGTTTTGACTGTATATTTCACCTCAGAAAGGGAGCAAAAATGATGTTCATGCTGACTGTAGGAGATGGGGGTGGGAGCTAGCCAGGCGGTACATGACTATCAGTCCCAGCATGGAGCACCAGGATTATAAGGTTAAGGCTAGCCTGGGCTACCCATTGAGCTCCCATCTCTAAAAGGAGTAGGAGTCGGGGAAGCTGATTGCTGGTTTGAATTCTAGTGTATAATGGTTGGGGTATAACTCTGTAATATCACAGTTATAGATAAAGTGGCTTTGAGGGGGAAAAGCCTATAAGTAAGGACTAAAGCCTTTAAAAGAAAAATGACCTGATCTGTGGGTGGGGCAGGAAGATCATGAATTCAAGGCCAACTTCTACTTTATAAGGAATTGAGGCTGGTGTGGACTACAAGAGACCTCTCTGTCTGTCTGTCTGTCTGTCTGTCTGTCTGTCTGTCTGTCTGTCTGTCTCTCTCTCTCTCTCTCTCTCTCTCTCTCTTTCTCTCTCTCTCTCTCTCTTCTCTCTCTCTGTCTCTTTTTCTCTCTCCCCTTTCATCCCCTCCATCTCTCCCTGCCTCCATCCTTAAACACACACACTAAAATTTAAATTTGATATGGTAGATCCCCACCAAGATAAAAGCTCTATGTCTAGCTGATAGGTTCTGGAAGGATATTAAGAGTAAAGGACAAATCAAGGACTTAAGATTCGGATTGACTTCCCAGGGCCACTACTGATCTTTAAAACGTGACACACACTGTATTAAGTGATCACGTCAAGCGTACTGTTGCTTGGAGTAGGGGGTCATCTTGAGATTAATGAGGAGCTATGACATACATTAAAATCAAAGACTAGAGAGAAACAAAGAATTGCTTAATTCACATTTTTAAAACATACTAAAAGCCTTTACTAGCTGAGTGTTTGAGGAAAATTCTAGAAGCTGAATCACCTTACTTGGCCCCTTTGGGATTCCTCAAGAAGATGCAGTTGCATAGATTTGCTATATGAGCAGGAATTTTTCTAGATATATTCCTAAAAATGAAAACATACTTTCACTCAAGTATACATGTGGATGTTTACAGCAACATAATTCAAAAAGCCACCAACTGGAAAAACTCCAAAATTTCTGTAAAGTGTGGAATATTTTGCTACAGAAAGAATAAAATCAGGCTGGAGAGATGGCTCAGTGGTTAAGAGCACTGACTGCTCTTCCAGAGGTTCTAAGTTCAATTCCTAGAAACCACATGGTGGCTCACAACCATCAATAATGAGGTCTGGTGCCCTCCTCTGGCCTGCAGTTGTACATGCAGGCAGGATACTGTACACATAATAAATAAATCTTTAAAAAAAAAAAAAAGAATGAAATCAGGATACCCTGCAATGTGAGGGGACCCTTAAAAGTCTGTGCTGAAGACAGAAAGGTGGCTCAATTGTTAGGAGACCTTGCTAGTTTTTCAGGGGACCTGAATTGGGCTCCCTGAACCCATGTCAGGCAGCTCACAACTACCTGTAACTCTAGCTTCAGGCTTTCCTCTGGTTGTCCCTCTAGCACCAACATGCAGGTGCACACACACACACCCCTCATCACACACACACATATAAGTAAAAATAAAGTAAATCTTTTTAAAATTTTCTAATCAGAAGTCATAGACAAAAAGACATACATTGTATAGTTTCACTTATATGAAATGTGTGGAACAGGCAAATCTATAGAGACAGGCAGTAGAGTCTAATAGATGCTAGAGGCTTAATGTAAAGAAAATTTGGGAAATAACTGCTAATGCGGTACCTTTTGGGAAACTGAAAATATTAGATAGTTGTGACAATTGAACCATGCTGGGTATACAAGACCCCCTGACTTATGCAATCTAAAAAGTGTGAATTTTATGAAATGTGAATTTAATTTTATGGTAATCTTTTTGTTTGTTTGTTTGTTTGAGACAGTTTCTATGTATAGTCCTGATTGCCCTGGAGCTCACTCTGTAGACCAGGCTGGCCTCGAACTCAGAGATCTACCTGCCTTTGCCTCCCAAGTGCTGGAATTAAAGGTGTGCACCAGTGCTTGACAAGTTGTATCTCATTAAGACATAAAGCATGAAACTTTATTCAAGATCTATATTATACTCTGAGGTTGTAGCTCCACGGAATAACTAAACACGCAGGAGGTCCTGGATTCCTAGCGTCTGCATGCTGTGCACGCACACACATCTACATGCTGTGTACACCCCTGAGAGTGTGTGCACATGTGGGTGCACGCACACACACTATGGAAAACATAATCCACTTATCCAATTACTATTAATTTTTTAAATGTATTTATTTATTATATATACAGTATTCTGCCTGCATGTACACCTGTATGCCAGAAGAAGGCCCCAGATCTCATTATAGATGGCTATGAGCCACCATGTGGTTGCTGGGAATTGAACTCAGGACCTCTGGAAGAGCAGACAGTGCTCTTAACCTCTGAGCTATCTCTCTAGCCCCCAGTTACAACTATAAGTGAAGTGTGGTGATGGAGAAAAAGACAACAGGAAAAGATGGAAGAGAAAAACCCTGTGACTTAAGAAAGGAAATGAGAGCAAAAGAAGAGAAGGGGACCCAGGTTTCATCTCCAGGACCCCCATGGTGCGAGAAAAGAGCCCACTCCCTGCACACACACACACACACACACACACACACACGCACATACACACACATACGCGCGCACACACACGCGCGCACACACACGCACATACACACACGCACATACACACACATACGCGCGCACACACACGCATGCACACACACACGCATGCATGCACACACATGCACACACACGCATGCACACGCGCGCGCGCGCACACACACACACAATAAAGAAAGAAAAGCAGTAAGAAGGGCCAGCCAGCAGGTAAAGACACTGGCCACCACGCCTAATGGCCTGGGTTGGCTACTCAGGAACCACAAGGAGGAAGGAGAGAATGGATTCTTACAAGTTGTCCCCTGACCTCCACACTATACTGTGACCCTCCCCACCACACACAAATAAAGTAAAAACATAAATGAAATATTTTAAGACTAAGAGAGAGAGACTGGTTCCATGATTTTTAAAATAATTGAAAAACATTTCTCTCATTTTCTGAATTCTTAGGTTATCCATTGATTGACCTCTAATTCAGAAGTTGAACATTATTTTTAGGTTTTTGATTGTCTGTTGGCCTTAAAACCTTCAGTAGTTTGGATTTGGGGGTGGAGGTTGCTAGGAATTGAGCCTAGGGCTTCAAGTACGCTAGATAAATGCTCTACCAATGAGCTACATCTCCAGGTCTCTTTTTACATTTTTTTTTTTTTGAGTCAGGGTTTCTCTGTATAGTCTTGGTTGGTTGTCCAGGTTGGTTTGTCTCTCTGTAGATCAGGTTGGCCCTGAACCCAAAGATCTGCCTGCCTCTGCCTCTGCCTCTGCCTCCACTTGGCTTATTTTTACTTAAAAAAAAAAAAATCCAACTTCTTAGGGTGGCCTTGAACTCACTTGGCAGCCTAGACAGGCCTTATGCTTTCAGTCCTCCTTATGTGAGTAGCTGGAATGACTGGCCTCCCCCAGTAGGCTTGTCACAATGGCTTGGATCTGCTCCTCAACTTCCAGTGCAATCAGTAAGCTGAGACTATAAAGTGTTTTTGATTTGCAGCATCAGTAAATGACTGGGGTTGGGTTTTACATCTCAAAACCAATTAATGGGGTTGATGAGATGGCTCTCTAGGTTAAGGTGCTGGCCACCAAGCCTGGGGACCTGAGCTTGATCCCTGAGGCCCACATAGTAGAAGGAAATTGCCAATTCCCTCTAACTTACACATGAACACAACACACACACACACACACACACATACACACACACAGTGTGATAAAAACAATCTTTAAAACCACGTAGCCTAATGCTGGGACTTTTCTAGAAGTAGGTTCTCCGTTGGCAATTCAATTATTTACAGTCACATTGAGAAGCTCAGCAGCTGGTCTTCTTTTCTAAGATATACATATCACTCATCAGCCTAGTAAATAATTAATTGGAGGTCTTGGGCATGAGCTGGCCTTGACCTATTCTCAGATTCTTGATGGGTAGAAACCGCAAAGTGTTGGCATGGGGCCTGACACAGAAAATAATTGCATGGTAGCCACTTCTCTAAATGGAGCTTGGCCTTGCGTGAGGAAACAAAGGTAAGGAGAGGCTGGGAAAGCTCAGGTCAGCGCAAAGTGGTGGGGACTAGCCAAGAGCCACGGGAATGCACATGCATCCTGAGCCTTCTTGGAAAAGGCTGCTCCTTCCACCAGCATCCTTTCTATTTCCAACCCCAGCCTGCTGCTGCATCTGCAGCCATGACACAATGACTCTCTTGTCTCCATCCTTTGTCTCCCTCATCACTCCCTCTCTAACATGGCCCGTTATAGAAGGTTAACAGCATATTTTCTACTCTCTCGTCCTCTCCCCAAAATAGTCCACCCGTCTCATGGATTTCTAAAATCCCCATCCCCACCCCACAGTCCTTGTGCTGAGAGCAGACGGGGCTGAGTGTGGAAGTGATGTTCATGGCAGGAAGGACTAGGGCTCCATCGCAGGGACTTTGGACTTTACCTTCATTGTCCCCAGCAAGAACCACAAGAGACACATGTCACATGTCAGTGGACACCCTTAGGCCTGCACTTGGCCCACAGTGTATGGGAGGAAGTTAGTAGAATTAAAAGAAAAAAAAAGACAGACGTCAACACCCCACACACATACACACACACGGTATCTGTGATCAGTACATCATAGATGTGGTCCCATAGTGCACTGCTGGTGCCAGCTCCAGAAATCTGTTGGGAATGGGGGATGGGGTGGGAACTTCCTCTGAGCTAGCCAAGCTCAGTCACATTTTCAGCTTCAGATCACATCAGAACCCAAGATGGAGTTACTTGTATGCTCACCTAAGGTAATCCCTCCTTCTCCTGCACCTTCCGCAGTGACATTCAGACTGCCTTCAGACAGGTCTGCTGCTGCTGTCCCCAGAAGTGGTGGCTTTCTCACTCTCAGTCATAAAAAGGGACTCCGCGTTTCATCTCCATTTCTCTTACTTTTCTCATTACTCTGACAAAAGCAACTCAAGAAAGAACAGTTTATTTTGGCTCACAGTTGGAGGGTACAGTGTCATGGGGGTGGGGGACCTGGGGTTTGAGGCAGCTGGTTACGCTGCATTTGCATTCAGGAAGCAGAGAGGATGCTAGTCTCACATGATCTTTTAGGCAGCCGAGGGCCCCAGCTCATGGATTGGTGTTGCCCACATTAAGATAGACCTTTCCACTTTAATTAACTCTGTCTGGGGACAGAGACAGACTCATAGCTTTGTCTTTTGGGTAATTCTAGATCCTGTTAAGTCAACAATCTTACATGTTCTGGTGCCCAAAGGACCCCTACAAGGACTGCAATAAGGCTTTTGAGTGGCCGTTTTCTGCTCATCTCTACTGTAAGAAGCTCTCAGGGAAAATGTCAGCTGTGAGCTGTGGAGGGGAAGAGTGAGTGAGTTTACCCATTCTGTGCCCCACCCTCCTTGCTTGGGAGCTAACAAGTCACCCCAGTGTACCCCAGGTGTCCGTGAATGAGTGGGGGAGGCACATTATCTGCATTTTTAGACACACAATGTCCCCCAGAGGCCCCGTCCCCACCTTCAGCATTATAGTTGATCCCAAGAGTAAAACAGTCACCCTGTGGACCAAATGAGCACTCAGCTCTCCCATTTAAACTGTCCCGAGGGCTTCTTGGGGTGGTCCAGTCTACTTAGCTCTTTATAGAGAATATGCTAGAAAAATATGATTTACTATCTCTCCTCTCCTCTCCTTCTCCCTGTCCCCCTCTCTCTGAGCTCTAGTCTCATGTGTCCGAGGTTGGCCTCAAACTCTCTATGTAAATGAATATGACCTTGAATTTGTCACCCTTCTCCCTCTACTGTCCAGTACGGACATTAAGGGCCCTTTATCACTGAAAACTAAACCCAAGGCTTTCTGTATAATAAGTGAGCACTACCAGCTGAGTCACCGGGCTCAGGATTC
>NW_022196905.1:84988156-84993400 GCF_008632895.1 Mastomys coucha
ACTTTAAAAAAGAAATGCTTGTCTTTATCTGCTTAGTTTGTATAATCTTTTAGCAAATACTACAGGGAAAAATGTTTGAAACCAAGAGTCTCTGCCTTACTATGGTAAAACTAGGCAGAGATAGTAATTTATCAAATGCTTTAAGCAGGGGGAACAAGGACTCAGGATTCTTATTCATGCAAATGAAATTGAGGAACCTCTTCTGGTTGACTTACTGGGAAATTTGTAGGAGTACTGTTTGGGGAATTTGAGTCATTTTGCAATTTTCTGAAATCTGAGTTCTGGTCTGCTAATTCTAGAGCCAATGTCTGTTAGTGGAAAGAGGGAAAGACCAGGTGTTTACAGATTTGGACCCTGAACCAGGACTTGTCACCAGATGACTCTAAACCATAGCATAGGAGATGCAAGGAGCCACTCATCAAAGCCTGGTCACTGGGATACCAGGTATAGTCAATGACATAGGAAATGACACAAGAAACTCTTCCTTAACAAGGTAAAGAATAGATTGTGCTAAATTTCCTTAACTCACATTTTATTAATGCAGAAGAAAAGCTTTTAAACTGAGAACTCACAGGCAACACGTAAAGGTGCTTGCCCCCAAACCTGACAGAAGACGTTAAATGCCCAGACCCACCTGGTGGAAGGAGAGAACCGAGTCCTACAAGTTGTCCTTTGACCTCCACGACAGCTCTGTAATACATTTAATTTTAAAATTAATAATAAATAAAAGGAGAGTTATTTAAACTACATTTAAACTAGAGTGAAATAGCTTCTCAATTCTCAGAAATTGTGGGGTTATAATGGAAGGGTATTCCTAATAAGCAACAAGGGCTCAACTCTTAGTAATCATTACAAAATATCAAATTACCCTATAGTCTGATGTGTAAATGAGAGGTACTTCAGAGATGCCTAGACCTTACGACCTCTGAAACCTTTTATGACTTTCTCTCTGAAAACCAAGACCACAATTATTCATCTCTATGATGTTGGCCCCGTATCAGCCCCTGTCACAAAATATGCACTTGGTCAATGCTTGCCGTGGTTGAATGGTTTTTTAGTGACTTTGCAAGACAGAAGCAAAGAGCAGAAAGGTTTCATTAAAGCCCAGGGTTTCCTTTCATATTCTCCTCCCCCTCTCCCTGCAACTCCTTTTCATTACATCATCTGTGTGACTAGAGGACCAGGACTGGCTCTTCATATTCAACAGTACTCTGGGAATATGTCTGAAAATGACTGTTTGTAAGCCTGTGCTCTAACAAGAGTGAGATTGGGCATGCAAGTCTATTTCTGTGGGTTCTCATTTGCTAGAGAACATTGACATTGGAACAGGGCCTTGGGGGTCTATAGTAAAATCCCCTTTATTGTAAGTGATGCAAACACATTGATCAAACACAAAGTAAAGTTAGTGAATTCACAATGAGAAGTAAAGAGATCACGGACAGCAAAGGTTACAGGATCTGGGGAAGGGTGAGGCTACAAACCCACTGTTCTGTCTCTCCACACCGGTTCTCTCTGCTGGTTGTCTTTTTGTGCCCACAGACTGGGAACATGGCTTCCAAGGCTCCAGATACAGCACCCTCTAGTGGAATTGAAAAGTGCATCCATCTGAAAGTACAGACATCCCTAAGGAGGCCTCTAGTTGGTTCTGCTTGAGTCATGGACTAGGGTTATTTGCTGGCCTCTGAGAACCCCTGGATGCAGGGAGGAAAAGCTCTGTGCCAAATGAGGGATGCCTACTACCAGAAGGGAGTCTGCTGCAAGAGCCGGGTACATTTCCAGGCGCCAGGGAGATATAAGTCATCTTATATCTGTGTGTGTGTGTGTGTGTGTGTGTGTGTGTGTGTGTAAGGGGGGGGGGAGGGAGAGATATCCTAAAGTGAGAACCAGGGACCACATCACATGAATTTCACTTACCACTTACCCTTGTCTCTCAGGGAGCAAGCATATTTCCCCACTTACATCTACACACACACACACACACACACACACACACACACACACACACTTTATTAGTTAAGTTCCACCCAATGCCTTCATCTGACAGACAGACAGACAGAGAGACAGAGATAAGAGGAGGGGAGGGGAGGAGAAGAGAGGAGAGGAGAGGAGAGGAGAGGAGAGGAGAGGAGAGGAGAGGAGAGGAGAGGAGAGGAGAGGAGAGGAGAGGAGAGGAGAAGAGAGGAGAGGAGAAGAGAGGAGAGAGATCTTAAAGTGAGAACCAGGGAACCACAAGAATTTCATTTATCCTTGTCTCTCAGGGAACAAGTATATTTTATATTTCCCTACTAAGAGAGTTTACATACCACACACACACACACACACACACACACACACACACACACTTTATTAGTTAAGTTCCACCCAATGCCTTCATCTGTGCTAAACCAGAGGCCGAGTCCAGTACTAGAGAGAAACTGGCTGGGCATACAGAGAGACAGGTGCCGAAGAGGGACCTCCTAGAGATTTTCCAGGGCCATTTTAGTTTTGTGTGATTTTGGACAGTAACTACATTTAGGACCATAAGGTGTCCTGTGTTTTTTATACATGCATCTGAGAACCATTTGGAATGACCTCATTTCTTCTTATGGCTTCAGAGGACATGAGAAGGATGAGGAGTGGAGAAGAGAGCATTGAAGCAGAGATGTTTTTATTTAAGCATCTTAAATTTTAACCATTTCTCAAGTTGTGCTTTCTCCGTTAATTAATGTAGTTTATTATGAACTAGATCTCTTTGGATCATCTAATTCAATTGCCCAGCTAGTTCTTAAACCCCAAAGGCCCATTCAAGGTGAGATTGAATACTCCGGTCACCTGGGATGTCTAGATCCAAAGCGAGCCTTTGATCTGCAGATAATGCTGACTATTAAATTATGTTCTCTCTATATGGAGCTCAAATCTAGATTCCTATAATTTATACTCGTTGATATTATAGTTACTTCCCGGGTCAGAGAGAAACCATCTAATCTCTCTGTCTCTTGGCAGTGTTTCAAGACTTTGAAGAGCCAGGCATGCCTCTATAGGTCTCCCTTTTCTTCCTTGCTTCATTTTCACAAACTGATGGTGAAGATGACCACGATGATAGAAACATTAGGAATAATAACATTTATTGGGTATGGAATTTGATATGGTGCCAATTGTTGGCACACACCAGTAGGAAATGCTGTAGACTATGATATATCAGGTGTTACCCGAATCAACATATGTTCATATTTTCATTTGAATATGTGTTTATATGAATGTCACAATAATAATATAAAGAAAATAGAAGTTAAATTTCCAGATAAAATGAGGCTTAGAGAAGTTAAAAAATGTACCCAGAGTTACACAGCTCTTAAGGAACAGAGTCTAACTGAACCAAGAACTCTGGCTCCTGGGCCTCCTCTCTTAACACCATTGCTAAAAGATACATGAGGCTGGTAGTCCCCATTATCTCTCAGAATGAAATTCAGAAGCAGACACCATCCTGCAGGTGTTGTCTGGCCATGAACTACATTTTCCTACCTTGTACATTTCTGTTAGTGCCATGGAGGCTCCCATTAGCCTGATGCTATACATCTCAGTTACTGTTCTATGGCTGTGAACAGACACCATGACCAAAGCCTTATATTGAGAGCTTGCTTACAGTTTCAGAGGATGAGTCTGTGACTATCAGGGCTGGGAGCATGTTAACAGGCAGGCTCTGGAACAGTACTGGGAGCTTTTATATGATTCACAAGCAGGAAGCAGGCGGAGGAAGTGAGGGACAGAGGGAAGGAGAGAAAGCGAGACTGATTGGGCCTGGTATGGGCTTTTGAAACCTAGAAGCCCACTCCAGTGACACTCCTCCTTCTACAAGGCCACATCTCCTAATCCATCCTCAACAGTCCACCAACTGGAAATCCAACATTCAAATATTTGAGCCCATGGGCTCATTCTCGGGATGCTATCACCATCGTGGCTTGTGCTGGCTAGTTTATGTCAACTTGATACAAGCTAGAGTTATTGGAGAGAAAGGAGCCTTCATTGAGAAAATGCCTCCATAAGATTTGGTTGTAGGCAAAACTGTTGGGCATTTTCTTAATTAGTGCTTGATGAGGAATGGCCCAGCCCATTGTGGGTGGTGCCATCCCTAGGCTGGTGGTCCTGCATTCTGTAAGAAAGGCTGAGTAATCCATGAGGAGCAAGCCAGTAAGCAGCATTCTTCCATGGCCGCTTGCATCATCTTCTGCTTCCTGGTTCCTGCCCTGCTTGAGTTACTGTCCTGACTTTCTTCAGTGAACAATGTAGAAGTGTAAGCCAAATAACACCCTGCCTCCACTTGCTTTTGGTCATGGTGTTTTATCCAACAATGCTAACCCTAAGACATAGGTCTTTGCTGTATGTATTTAATCTGAATCTAAGCAAGAGGAAATGACAATCAATACAAGTTTGGGGAAAACAAGCAAGACAACTGAACTCTATAAAACAGTTAATATCTAGGGGAAAAGTTAATATCCGGAAAGAAAAAAATGACAGAAGTCAGGCTATTGTAGAAGAATAAGAAGTCTTAGAAACATGGTAATTAGGGGCTCTAGAGACGGTCCAGCCCTTAAGAGATCCTATTTCTCCTGCAAAGGACCTGAGTTCAGTACCTAGCACCCACTTCAGGCAGCTCACAGTACCTCTAACTCCAGCTCCAGGGATCTGACACCCTCTTCTAGACTATATTGATACTTGAACTCATGTGCGCATACCCATATGTGAATATACATGAATTTGTTTTAAATTAAAAATGTCTTTAGAAACATGGTAATTAAATATGATAAATGATCTTTGATTGAATCCTAGTTTTGCTTTTTCATTTAAGCTCTAAAGGCCATTCTTTTTTTTTTTTTAACCATGTTCTCAGTCCCTTCCCTTTGCTTTTATCAGTAGAAGCATGAGCAGAAGAGAAGTAGAGGTTTGACTTTTTCTTTTCTTTTCTTTTCTTTTTTGTTTTTTTGTTTTTGTTTTATTTTGTTTTTTTGAGATAGGGTTTCTCTGTGTAGTCCTGGCTATCCTGGAACTCACGCTGTAGACCAGGCTGGCCTCAAACTCAGAAATCTGCCTGTTAAAGGCCATTCTTGAGATTCTTGGACTCTTAAGCTCTTGCTCTTACTCTCACCTCTCACCCTCCTTCTCTTCCTTCCTTCTCCCATCTGTCCACATGGCCATGGCCAGCCTCTATTTTTCTGCTCTCTCTCTCCTTCTCTCTTTCTGTTTTCTACAATAAAGCTCTAAAACCAA
>NW_022196905.1:84993410-85009282 GCF_008632895.1 Mastomys coucha
AAAAGGAGGGAATCTTGGAAAGTTTGAAAGTATACTCTATGATATATGATAGTAGAATGCTAATGTAAGCTTTTTCAATGTGATATTGTAGTTATATAAGAAACTGTCTTTTCTCTTGGAATATATAAACTAAAGTATTAAGAGATTATGAAAAACAGTATGGAGGTAAATCTTTCCAAAACTGTGACTAAAACTACCATATTATCCCATCAATTCTACTGCTGACTATAGATCCAAAGTTTGCTTTAAAAAAAAAAAACATTCTAGTATGTCTATGTTTATTGTAGCACTATTCACAATAGCTAAAGTCTAGACCTAGCCTAGACTCTCATCAGTGGATGGATGGATAAAGAAAACTTTCTACATATAGCCAGTAGGCTGTTGTTCATTCATAAAAGAGTAAAGTCTTATGGATGCAGATGAAGGTAAGTCTGTGGTAAGGCAAGGAGCACCAGCATAATTATTTTAAAGATGAGAAGGGAAAGGAACATGCATAGTGTAGTAGTATGGTATATTTTCTTTTTCCGTGATAGAGATCAAACCTAGGGCCACATGCGCAGTAGGAATGCTCTACCGCTTAGCTATATTCCCACCCTTAAATGGTGAGTCCAAAATTGTCATTGGACCTTTCCTTTTTAAATGTTTGGAATATTTTTTTAAAATCCTTCAAAATAAAAACTGCGGGGGGGGGGGCGGGGAATCCCGTTATAATAACAAAGAAGACCATCCCTTTGCCTTCCCGGCGTTTCAGGGCAGGTTATGGTGACAACCGTGCAGGACGGTGGGTGGGAAGGAGTGCTGGCACAGCTTAGGAACTTAGAATGACTTTCCATGAGGAGTGACAACCGAGAGAAAATTCTTCAGGGCCACGGAGGAGTCGGCTGCCAGGGTGAGGCTGGTCTGGGGAGGTGCCACATGGCTACAGTGTTTGGTGCAGGAATGGAAGCTGGAGACAGACAGGAAGCACTCTACAGAGAAGCTGGGCTTTTTTCATGAACACCAACAAATAGGCTGTGGAACTTTAGGGGACCTGTGTCCTGGACAATGGTTGTTTGAGGGCTAGTGGTGGGGTTGGGGTGTGTATGGAGAAGCCTGGAGGTAAATAGCTGTAAAGTTGGTGGGACAAAGGAGCAAGCCAGATAAGAAGTGAGACTTAGCAAGGAGGAAAAGAGGGCAGTTGTTAATGGAAAGCAGAGGGTTATAGGCAAGTTTGTGGTTTTATCTGTATACCGAGGAGAAGAATTCATCCAAGGGTTGGAATGGTCACCAGAGCAGCAATGATGGATGAAGCAAGTCCTAGGGCACACAGGACATCATCTTCATGGAGATGATGAGGTAGAATCCACAAAATAAAAGAGAGAGAACCTTGGACATTTTCAGGCCATGGTGAGAGCCAAGGGAGAGACAGGCATCAGCCAGGCAGAGTGAAATCCAGGGACATCTGCTTGAGAAGAACAGGAACACGGATGAGTTAGCCTTTCAAAAGGAGGCCAAAACACAGACACACCAGAGGGAATTCTCACCCCCAAAGGGGTCATCAATGGCTGGAATGTGCAGAGAGAGGGCCTACGTCTTATTGACTCTCTGGACTGGAATCCTTCTGTAATTAATGAAACAGTACTCCCTGCTCCATCCACCTGAGTGGGAGGGTGTTTGGTTTCAGCAGCACCAACCCTTTCAAGAGCGGCCTCTATAACTTCATAGCCAGAACTCCAGGGAAACCGGTGTTCATGCCGCTCATTGTTCCTGGGCACATGGGCCGCTCCTGAGAGCTTGGTTTTGGAAGAGCTTTGGTCCCGTCTCCATACTTACTATATTAACTTCTAAATGCCTCGGCGTGAGCGTGGCCCACCACAGGCTCCCGCTGTGGAGTTTAACCTGCATGGAGGCTTCTAGAAACAGTGGTCCAAAGGTGGACACGACTGAACTTGGGGAGAAACCATTTCCTCTGACGCTGGCTTCTTTCTCCACCTCCTAGTTTTGATTTCCAGGTGAGAACGTAGCTGCTTCATGTTATTCCCCAGCCTTTCTCCTTCCAGATAAGTGGAGCGCTTCAGCCCAGCACAAGTCCAGCCTGACAGGGTCAGGAATATGGTTGCTACTCATCCTGGCCCTGGCTGGACAGGAGTACCCAGTGATGGAAACCTGGGCACAACTGACAGGAAATAATTACTTGTTCCACGTAGAAGGGTCTAAACCATAGAAGTTCGCAGCATCCGGCTTAGGTTTAAGTTTTAGGGCTGACAATGTCTTAAAGTTAGTAAAGTCTTTGTCACATACATGATGTCTTGGGTTTTCTCTCTAGCACCAGGTAAACAGAGCACAGCGACACATGCCTCTAATCCCAGCACTTGGTAGGTGAAGAGGAGGTCAGAAATGCAGAGTCATCTTGCCTATATTCCAAGTTCGAGGCCAGCCTGGGATACATGAAACCTTGTACCAGAAAATAAAATTTAAATAAAATGTAAAACTACTTGTAGATGTAGAATGTTGGGTATGATACTATCAGAAATCTTGTGTGCCTTTTATCTGATTGCTCAATCTTACATAACTATAGAAAAATATCAAATCCGAGGATTTGATGCTGGTATGGTACACATATGTAGTTCCATGTAGCGCAGCCAGGACACAAAACTGTCACATACAATAAATGTCTCCCTTGCACTGTAGCTGTACAATCTATACACCCCATCTACTCCCCATCCCTAACCCCTGACCACCACTCTTATGTCTTCTATTTCTAATTTTGTCATTTAAAAAATGTTATACAAATATTCCCTTAAATTTCTAGTAATAAATATTTTATGGTTTGAATGCACACTTAACCTTTGAGGGATATCTTGGTTTTTTACAGTTTGTACTATTACTATTACTATTAATTACTATTACAAACTGATGTGAGGCATGGTGGCACACTCCTTCAATCCCAGCACTTGGGAGGCGGGATCACTACGCTCCAGGCCAGCTTGATCTATATAGCGAGTTCCAGGTCACCCTATGCTACGTAGTGAAAACCTGCATATATGTACATACATGTGTGTGAATGTACCCGTGCACATATGTATGTGTGTACATATGTGTGTCTGTTATATCATGTGCACTTATAAACATATCATTATGTGTGCATGAATTTCCATTTCTCTGAGTTAATTCTCTGGGAGTGCATTTGCTGGATCATAGGGTAAGTATATGTTTGATTTTCAAAAAAGCTACCAAACTGTTTCCAGAGTGACTGACAATCACATTTTAGGTTTCTCCCATATTTGCCAGAATTTGATAAAATTTTTATTTTAATTATTTTAGCGGCTGTGTAGTGACACCCTAGCGTGGCTTTAATTTGCATTCCCCAGATGGCCAATGATGTTGAATATGTTTTTATGTATTTACAATAATAAGTCCTTCACATCTTTTGCCCATTTTCTAGTGGGATTATCTTCTTTTTAAGATTTTTTTATTTTATGTATATGGGTGCTTTGTTTGCATTCATGCCTGTGAACCATGTGCAGCCTGGTACCTAAGGACCCATAAGAGGGTGTCATATACCCTGGAATTGGGGCTACAGATGGTTGTGAGCTCTCCTATGATGCAAGGAATCAAACCCAGGTCCTCTGAAAAAGCAGCCAGTTTGTTTGTATGTTTGTATGTTTCGAGGCAGGGACTGTATACGTAGCCTTGGCTGTCCTAGAATTCACTCTGTAGACCAGACTGGCCTGGAACTCACAGAGATCTGCCTGCCTCTGCCTCCCAAGTGCTGAGATAAAAGGCGTGTGCCACCACTGCCCAGTTAAGAGCAACCAGAGCTTTGAACTGAGCCATCATCCCCACCTCGGATTCTTTACATAAAGCAGTTTGCAAATTGTTTTGTCTGAGATAAAGTCTTACTGTGTTATCACAGCAAGGGCTGGCCTTGAACTTGCTGTCTAGCCCAAGTGGACCTCAAAAACAGCTGCTGCCTTTGTCTCCCAAGTGCTGGGCTTATGGGCATGCTCAGCTCCGAGTACTTTGTCCATTCAGAGCACTGTCAGTTGTGAATCCCAAGGCCATCATTGCTTCCACATGGATAGAAGCCCTCTCATTATTCAGCACAGCCATGCCCTCCCCATATCACAGTACAGACAGTTTTTCTGACTCCCTGATTCCTCAGCCATTTCCTGGCCCCCAAGAGCAGCCTGGATCTTGTGTCTAAGCTTCTTCTTGACCTCATGATGTGTTGTGAACTGCATGAAAGCTTCAGAAATTAGACATGTTTCCCTGGACCCATATGTATTGTGAAGTAAAATATAAAAACTAGGTAGTCCCTGTGCATTCACTCCAACAATCCCAGCTTCTCACTAGGTAGCATAGTGTGACCTAGAACTCGCTATATACATCAAGCTGGCCTGGAGCACAGCGATCCCCCTGCCTCTGTCTCCCAGGTGCTGGGATTGAAGGAGTGTCCCTGCCTCTAGTGTACCAACCAGTGAGATGTGTTTCTTATCCTGAGCAAATGGGAAAGATGATGTGGTAGTTTGAATGAAAATGGCATGTATAAACTCAGTCTCGGGTTGATAGACCTGTTTGGGAAGGATTAGGAGGTGTGGCCTTATTGGAGGAGGTGTGTCCCTGGGGGTGATCTTTGAGGTTTCCATGCCAATTCCAGTTAGCTCCCTCTGCCTCCTCCTCATAGGTAGGCATGTGAGCGTTCATCTACTGCTCCTGCACCATGCCTGCCTGCCTGCCTGCCTGCCTGCCTGCCTGCCTTTCTTCCTCCCTGCCTGCCTGATGCTGTACTCCCTACCATCAAAGCCATGGACTCACCCTCTAGGGGTATAAGCCCCCATAAGCTGTTTCTTTCACAAGTTGCCTTGGTCATGGTGCCTTATCACATTAATAATAATAATAAAAAAAAGTAACTAAGACAGTAGTGGACTGTAGGAATAGGACCCTCTGAAAAATCATGGTCTCCTTTGAACGTCACCAGTTTGCAACAGTGGGTGGCAAGGAAATGTGGAAATGTGGGAGAGACAGCCACAGGAGGAAGTGTTAGGTCTACCAGGACAAGAGCCTTCGCTTAGGCAGGCAGTGTCTCTGGAAGGTTATTTTTAACTGCCACATCATAAAGTAAACGTTTGCCCTTGATAAGTGCCCTCCCTGTTCACTGGTCTAAACTCTGGTCAGAGAGATTACCGGAAGAGCCCAGGAGTGATAGGAAGCAGGAGTCTGGGCGAGGGCTGCCAGCTGAGATATCCTTGACTGAGCAAACAGTCAGCCTGCCTCGTGTGCAAGAGCTTGCGTCACCTGGTCATGAGGGGCCATGGAATCTGTGGAATGGATTGTTCTCTTGCAGTCACCCAATATCCCCAAATAATAGGAGCACACATTCTTGGTTTTATGTAAGAACTAATGAGAACTGCTCCGCCCAGCCGAGCAGAGGCAGGGAGCACGGCAGACGCCAGCCTACATGCCCAGCCGAGCAGAGGCAGGGGGCACGGCAGACGCCAGCCTACATGCCTTCCTTTCCTTGCTTCCTCCTTCTGCTCTCTCTTAACCCCGAGGAAGAAAGACAGAGACAGAGAATAGGAGAGAAGATAGATCCACTGTACAGGGGTCATTAGAAGTGTGACAAAGCTGTTGGAAGATAAATACGGAGAATGGAAATATAAAAGATTGGGTTTCTCACTTCCTAGAACATTTTCTCCCTCCTCACCTCTCCATTCCTCTCTCCCCACCCTCCCTCCATTCCCCTCTTTCTTTCTTATTTTCTTCTTTCCTTTAGAACCCTGGGTCAGAATATCCCCAGCTGGCCTCAAACTCCCTGTGTAACTAAGGATGGCACTTTCGTTGTCTGATCCTCCTGCCTCCCCCTTCAGAGTGCTGGGATTACACTGATGTGCTACCATATCTGCTTTATGAGGTGTTGGGCATGGGACCCTAGTGTTTCAGGCATGCTGGGCAAGCAGTCTACTGGTTGAGTTCATACCCCGCCCAGAGATTTCCTTTTATTTCCGTGTTGAGTCTCCTCCCTGACTACCTTTCTACAGCAAAGCATTGAGGGATGATGTAATTCTGATAAGTTGAGATCATCTGTTTAGATTTAGGAGCTGAGAAAGTTGCCTTCTCCAAATATAACACTTGAAGGTTGTTTTTTGTTTTTTTTTTTTCTCCCCTACATATAATTAAAAATCAACAACAACTCCAGCTGGGTGAGACAGTACAGGTCCCTGATTAATTCAGCTCTAAACACTTCAGAACTGAAATGAGCAGGCTTGCTTTGACTCAGGAAATTGCCAGACATGCTTTGCCTTGTATAGTATCAGTTTCTTCTATTTTTTTTTTTTTAATTTAATGTACATTGGTGTTTTGGCTGCACATTTGTCTGTGTGAGGGTGCCAGAAGCCCTGGTTCTGGAGTTACAGACAGGTGTGAGCTGCTATGTGGATGCTGGGAATTGAACCCCGGTCCTTTGGAAGAGCAGCTAGTGCTCTTAACTGTTGAGCCACCTCTCCAGCCCATATGGTATCAATTTCGATCTGAGGCCTGCTCCAGTGTTTCAGTGTTCATCTCCCCAAGGCAGCCCTTTCTTCCTATAACTCTTGAAGGGCTGTCTGCAGGGCCCAGGAGGGGTCATAGGGACTGGGAGGTGTCAATCAAGGGCCGCTTGGCCCAGGCTTGCCTTCTGAGTTGGTTCCCTCAGCGGGGTGGTGGGATTAATTGCTCTGTGGATTTAAACATCTTGAGTGTTCACAAAGAAGGATTTGAGGACAGACATGGGGTCAACAACCAAAATGTTATCACTGCATCTCCTAAAAGGCTACTGCTACCTTCTGAATTGAAGATAAAGTTTGCTTAAGAGAGAATTTAACTCATTCTGAAACATGAGGTAAAACATCCAAATTATGATGAACTAATTTATACCAAAACATGTGAACACAGGCAGGAATAAAGCTGCACAATGCCAAATGTCAGGTGACCTAAGAAGTCATTTTATTTCTCTGTGATTAAATTAAATTCACTCATAAGCCCTAACTTCTACTTATTAACAGGAAACTGTGTCTTTTCTGTTTAAAGATAAATTGAGTTACTTCTTGCTTAAAAATCCATCTTTTAAAAGTTTTTAGTCAATTCAAAATTTTCTGCAGGTCCCCGGGTAAGATTGCAACACCAGAGGCTATGAAATCTCCCTGTGAGGACGTCTCCTGTGGCATATAGCTTTCACTCTGGATCCTGCCCCAAGTTCCACCCCCAGCTATCGCTCACCTTGCTTTCGGCTCCTAGTCCAAAATTTGTCAGAGCATTCCCAATCCTCTGGCATTTTCTCAGCCAGACTTGTGCTCAGACAAGGAGGATGTGGGGAACCATGGGGAGACCTCAGGGCCTCTTCCATGGAAAGCGTAGGTATGGGGGAAGCATGGGGTGGAATTGTCTATCTAGTGCACTCTCTCACTGAACACACCTGTGGCTACTGTTACTCTAACATCCTCTCATATTGACCTACAGATCTCTGGGAATATTTCCTTACGGAATTTCCAGTGGGGAGTTGAGGTCCCAGTTTTATTCTGAGACTCCCAAAATCAGCTGCGTCCTTGCTTGCGTCCTTGGTGTTTGGACCTGGAAGCAACCACCCTGGCTCTTTACTCTCCTTCATTATTCTCTTGCCTTTACTCTGCTCCCCTAAGGATTAAACAACCACATACATATAAAAAAATTATTCTACCGGGTGGTGATAGTGAATGCCTTTAATCCCAGCATTTGGAACACAGAGCCAGGTAGATCTCTGTGAGTTTGAGACTAGTTTGGTCTACAGAGCAAGTTCCAGGACAGTCAGGGCTATGTGGAGGAACCCTGTCTTGAAAAACAAGAAACAAAAAATTTATTCTTCTAGTTACTTTTTTTGGGGGGGCAATTATATAATTTTATATTCTTTGGAGTTTCTGGCAAAACCAAAATTTCCTATTTAGTGTTTTGTTCTAGGCCTGGACACCAGTGACTAAAGTCAGGTGACTTGAAACAGCTTGCATCCCAGATGCAACAGCTTGTTGTTCCAGAACATCTACAGAAAGGTGGGAGGTGGAAACAAGGGACACTAAAGCATGCAACACACTGGCAGGAGTCATACAAAAGATCCTGCCTACAAAACAAGATGATTGGCGTCTAGTAGCTGGGGCTGGCAAGGGGGCTCAGTGGGTAGAGGCGCTTCCTGCAAAGCCTGAGATCCTAAGTCTGATATTTGGGAACACACATGGTGGAAGGAGAACACCCTGTACTGCAAGTGTTCTCTGAAAAGAATCCACACACTCACCAAAGCATGCGTATACCTACACTCCTCCTCTTGCATGAAATAAATAAATAAATAGTCTTTAAACATCAACATTAGAATGCATGGTTAATGCAGATAAAGCAAGTGTAGAGAAAGCAACCGTAATTATTACTATTTCCTATTGTCTTCAGGGAAGGTTTTATGCAGACCTCATACTTGCTGAATAGCAGAAGATGAATTTCTACCCCGATCTTCTACCTCTGTCTCTCAAGTGCTAAGATTGTAGGCATTGTGATGGTTTGATTAGGAATGGTCCCCATAGGCTCATATATTTGAAGGCTTAGTCATCAGGGAGTAGCATTACTTGAGAAGGATTAAGAGGTGTGGCCTTATTGGAATAGATGTGGCCTTGGAGGACTTGTGTCAGTGGGGATGGGCTTTGAAGTTTCACAAGCCCCAGTCAGGCTTAGTGGCCCTCTCTCTCTCCCTGCTGCCTGTGGATCTGGATGTAGACCCTGTGCTGCCAGGATGGGGGAGCATCCCCATCATGATGATAACAGACTCTTCACATGAATAGAACCCTAAGACAGGGATGCACCATCACTCTCACTACAATCATTATTGAAAAGATTAGCACCATTAAAAAGACACTTTTCAATCTGTACTGAGGCCTTAAGAAAGGTTCTTCCTCCTGAAGGATCCAGAGTGTAAAGCTGAAAGTCTATTGCCGGACTGTCTCAGCTACTAGTTCCAAATAATGACACAGAAATGTATTTATTAATGAAACCCAGGCCTTACACTGAGGCTTGTATAACTTAATAACCCATCTGTTCTAAGTTCTGCCACGTGGCCTGTTACCTTTCCTTCAGCCCTGGCACCAGTTCCTTCCTCCATGTCTAGCTGGCTGGTAAATCCCCTGCACCTGACTCTTTCCCAGAGTTCCCGTCTCTGCCTGGATGTTCTGCCTTTCCTCTCCTACCCTGCTATAGGCTATCACCTCTTTATTGAACCAATCAGAAGGTGATAGAGAATAATGTTTATAAAACACTGGGACTGGTGATGCTTCGTAAGAATAATACCAGGTCCAGTCTGTACTCAACTCTCTGCCGCTACAGAAATCAACATTAGAATAATATGAAGACAACTTTTACACACTGCACAAGAAGATTATCCCAACAAGGGTCAAAGCAGTACCCTGCTGGAAAGGGGCTACTCAAGAAAGCCAGGAGGACAGATGGCCAGGGGTTAAGAGCCCTGCATGCTCAGCAGAGATTTAATTCCTGGCATCCATAGAAGGCCCAAAACTGTCCTGTAGTGCTAGTCACCAGAGATTTGACATGCTCTTCTGACTTCCATGGACACTAGGCACACACGTGGTACCCAGACATATGTGCAGGCAATAGACTCCTACACATAAAAATGATAAGTAACATTTAACTATAGATAAAAACCAGATTCAGCTGCTGGGCACCTAGGGGCTGATACAACTATGGTCCAGGAGGCCGGCTGCATCTCCAGCTGACATCAAAACTTGGTGCTGTCTGCATGGTGCCTGCTTTGCTGCATAGAGGTTGCGGGAACGACGGGATCACAGAACCTCTCTGGAACTCAGAGTTCTCTCTGGAACTTCAGGTTCCAGAGAGAAGCCTATGGGGCTGGGCACTGTGAAGCAGGTCTCTCTCTTGGACGAGCTCTCTGCTGTGTGCCTGCAGCTTTCCTTAAACAATATTTGCGGCATCCCCAGCACCCTGGGGACTCCACCACAGTTCACCCTCAAAGCTCCATGCTTGGTCTACGCAAGGGTTCCCTACAAACAAAGTGATATATTGATATTTAATGATATTATGGATATTTAAGCCTAAATTTCCATGGAGACCCTAGGGTATTGAGAATACCAGGTTTGAACGGTCTTGAAAAGTCAAGCCTCAGGCACTAAGCAGAGAGAGATAGCCCAAATGTACTAAAAGCAAGTGGCTGGCTTTTCCTTTTCTCTGGAAGTTCTAATTTTGCATGTGTGGTTTTATTGTTATTGTTTTGTTTTACTGAGACAGCGTTCCTCTTTGTAGCCCTGGCTGTCCTAGAACCCACTGTGTAGACCAGTCTGGCCTCAAGGAACTCAGAGATTTTCTATCTCTGCCTCCTGAGTGCTGGGACTCAAGGTGTGAGCCACCACATCCACCTGAAGCTCTCATTTTTAACAGGGGAAAGGAGATATAGGTTCATAGGTTATCTCATTGCTGAAGTGTTTGTGTAATATGTTCCTTGAGTTTCATCCTCAGCACTTATTAAAATAAGAGGGAGGACGAGAAAGGCTCTGTCTGTAAGCAGGACAGACCAGAAGGCATTTGGAAAAAAACTACAAGGGCTTCTGTGGTTTCTTAAGTGGTGTAGACTGACACGGTGTCGGATAAACATTAGGTAAAGTCTAGCTACACACTTGGAGGCTGTCAAGTCCCAACTCTTGTCCATTTCTCTCTTCCTATGTTATCGGCTTCATGAACATCCTGCAAGTTTTGCTTGTAGCATTGAGGCTGCATCGGTTTCTAGAAGGTCAGCGGACAGCACAGCTTGACTTCATCCTTCAGGCTGTATCCCACCTTCATAGGCTTGTCACCTCAGTCCCGTGCTTTCCCTAGACAACTCCCCTCAAACGGGTGGCCGTTCCTTCAGAGGGAGATGTGAGTGCAGCTGCCTTCAGTCTCTGCCATGGCCTTTTTTAGGCAGACAATGTGTCTGCTGCTCTAGAGGAAGAAGCTACAAACACAAGGTGGAGAGTGTAACTGGGGAAGAGATCCAGGGAGAGATTTGTCTCTGGGTACAGGCTCAGGCCTCGTGAGCTTTCCCACTCATGCTCACACAGTCTTCCATGGAACTGAACAAGGAGCATCAAGGAGCAGACTGGCAAGTGCCCCAGCGTAGAAGTGTCTCCCCGTGTTGTTACATGAACAGTGTTCTGGGGATCTGGCACTGAGTATGTCGAGTTTAGGGGAAGTAGATTCAGATATATAAGAGTGGGAAATTTGCAGGGGAATGTACTCGCTCTCCCATGTTGACCAGAGACACTGTGAGGCCCATTTCCTGAGTTGTGACCAATAGCAGTAATGTTTGCTTAGCTTTGTCATTTCTGATTTCAATATTCTGAATGTAACATATGTTGGATTTTTTTTTTTTTTACAATGACAGTATAGGATTTGATTTGATTTTTTTGGTTTTTAGAAACAGTGTTTTTCTGTGTAGTTCTGGCTATCATGGAACTCTCTGTAGACCACGCTGACAGAACTCACAGAGACCTGCCTACCTCTGCCTCCTGAGTGCTAGGATTAGAGGCATGTGCCACCACTGCCTGGCTACAGAATTTTTATTAAAACATTAGCCAAATAGTGACCCTGAAAGAATTTTTTTGGGGGAGGGACATTTGAAAATTCAGTCCTAGGATATAATTCCATAGTTGGGTATGGATTTAGTGGATTTAGCATTTGTAAGAACCTGTTCATTATCTTGCATCAAAAAACAAAACAAAACAAAGCAAAACACCCAAACTAACAGAGTCAGGAGAACACTTGTAATCCTAGCTACTTGGGAGGATGAGATGGTTTGGGGAGTTCAAGATCAGTATGGGCAACATAGAAAGACATTTTGTCTCAAACAAAACAATAGGCTTGGGGGATAAGAAGTTCAAGGTTATCCTTTCACCAAATAGAGAGAATGAGTCCAATGTGGGATACACAAAGCCGTGTATATGTGGAGATATTTGTAAAGATTTTATAATAGCTTGCAGATGGCTTGATTGAACCCTGCAGCATAAAAAATGTCCTCTTTGAGGAAACAACCTACAAGTGAATCTCACTCAAACCAAAAAAAAAAAAGGGCCAGGCGGTGGTGGCGCATGCCTTTAATCCCAGCACGTGGGAGGCAGAGGCAGGCGGATTTCTGAGTTCGAGGCCAGCCTGGTCTACAGAGTGACCAGGACAGCCAGGGCTATACAGAGAAACCCTGTCTCGAAAAACCAAAACAAACAAACAAACAAACAACACTTTTAAAATTGACAGAGCTCTACCTTCAGTGCAAGGTGAAATGGTGTTTAGATGTGCAGGGAGATTGGACCCCTCCCCTTGATGAACTGCTGTAATATGTAGAAGATGAAACCTCCCAGCTTTCTCATCTGTCAGTCATAATTATATTTTCATCATGGAGACTAAATGCAAATTCCTACAAGGCATTCAGTGTAGCACTCACCAACTGGCGGGGCACTTAAAAAGTGGGAGACGATTTAGTGGCTTCCTATGAGACATCCAATGCTACTTGTCCCTGAAAACAAGAGTGACTGCTTTCATGTTTCCAGGTGGTTCCCTTTGGTTGTCTAGGCACCAGGGGCTCCAGTAGCCCATGAGCTTCAAGGCTATGGGCAGAAGACAGAACCAAAAAAATCTCTTGGTCTGTCAGACATCAACATCATTTTACAGAACGATGCTGTGGAAAAGCTGGGATGGATTTAGTAGGACAGAGAATATTAAAAACAAACTTGCCCTGCAAAATTTTTTTGTCTTCAGTTTTTTGTTTGTTTTGTTTTTGTTTTGTTTTGTTTTTTTCAAGACAGGGTTTCTCTGTGTAGCTCAACCTGTCCTGGAACTCACTCTGTAGACCAGGCTAGCCTCAAACTCAGAAATCTGCCTGCCCCTGCCATCCAAGGGCTGGGATTAAAGGTGTGTACCACCACTGCCCAGCTTTTTTTTTTTTTTTTTGGTCTTTAAAGTATTCAAAATAAGTACATAAAATTCTACCTTTCAATGTTTTGGATATGAAAAATAATAAGCAGAACCAGATGTGGTAGCACATATCTTTAATCTCACACTGGAGAGGCAGAATTTCTGTGGGTCTGAGGTCAGCCAAGGCTATGCACTAAACCCCATCTCAAAAGAAAGGAAAATAACAAACAGATATTATTTCTTCTTCTCTTAGTTTGGACATGTGTGTGGGGTGCACATGTGTGAGCATCTGTGTGGAGGGCAGAAGTCAATCTCCGATGTGCCTTGGTTACTATTCACTTTTGGTTTCCTTTGAGACAAGGCATTTCACTGGCCTGGGATTCACCAGTTCAGTTAGGCACAGTGTCAGGAGGAAGCTAGATCACAATAAATGTTGATTGTTGTCATTGACAACTGCAACATCCAGAAGGATGCAGTGTCATCCAATTTAGACTGACCTGAAGGAACTGCAAGTTAGCAGAAGAGTGATGTTCTAATGGAAGCTACAGAATGATTTGTCACCACCAACAGATGCCTGTCATTATCACCCAGCCCAGGAGATGGTTAGCAAGCTTGGCTGGCTCACAGGTTCTTTCCATGATCACAACAAAAATGCAGTGTGTGCTGGTGCCAGTGGTGGTTTGAAAATGCCTGGCCCACAGGAAGTAGCACTACGAAGAGGTACGGCCTTGTTGGAGGAAGTATGTCACTATGTAGCCAAGCTTTGAGGGATCCTAGTGCTCAAATTCCATCCAGTGCAAAAGGGACCCTCCTCCTGGCTGCCTGTGGACAGTAGTCTCCCTCTGGATGCCTTCTATTCAGGATGTAAAACTCTCTGCTCCTTCTCCAGCATCATGCCTGCCTGGATGCTGCCATGCTTCCCACCATGATGATAATGGACTGAACCTCTGAAGCTGTAAGCCAGCTCCAATTAAACGTTGTCCTCTATAAAAGTTGCCTTGGGAGCTGAAGAGATGGGTCAGCAGTTAAGAGCACTGACTGCTCTTCCAGAGGTCCTGAGTTCAATTACCAGCAACCACATGGTGGCTCACAACCATCTGTAGTGGGGATCCGATGCCCTCTTCTGATTTATCTGAAGGTAACAACAGTGGACTCACACACATGAAATAAATCTTTTTTAGAAAACAAAAACAAAAGTTGCCATAGTCGGGGGCTGGAGAGATGGCTCCGCGGTTAAGAGCACTGACTGCTCTTCCGAAGGCCCTGAGTTCAAATCCCAGCAACCACATAGTGGCTTATAACCATCCATAATGAGATCTGATACCTTCTTCTGGGGTGTCTGAAGACAGCTACAGTGTACTTACTTAAAATAAATAGATAAATAAATCTTTGAGCTGGAGTGAGCGGGGCCGTAGAGAGAAGAAAAGGTATCTGAAGACAGCTACAGCATATTACATATAATAGATAAATAAATAAATAAATAAATAAATAAATAAATAAATCTTTTAAAAAGTTGCCTTGGTCATGGTGTCTCATCACAACAATAAAACCTTAAGACAATGTTCAACATTCCCATTGCTCTGAGGAAGCTCACCCTGTAGACTACGGTCCTCCATCTTTGAGGCAATGGGCCACTGGTGGGCTTTGGCCAATAGAAGATAGATATTTGGAAGGTGAGCGGTCCAAGCCACTCCATTCCTCCTATTTCCTAGTTTCAGTGTGAGTACTGGTGGGTTCTTCACATCTAGGCACTGCATCCTGCTTGCCTACCTCCAGCTGCGGAGCTCTCGCTGTGGTTTGTGAGCTCATTCACCTGCTATGTAGCCAGTTTTGTCTGCCCAGAGAATAATTTGCTTTCCTGCAGTTATTCTGTCTGGTAATAGACATCACCCGAACTTCCCACACTGGCAAGAAAAGAATCCTGTGATATTTAGTGAACATTTCAGATGAGCCACAAACTGTGGTAGGCAATGTGTATCCAAAACGATGACTGAGGTGTCTGCCCTGGAGGAATTCCATCTGGCCAAGAAGATCAAGACTTAACTGAAGAATGTGGAACAGTGAACCCACAGCTCCTCCACTTCCCAGTCTTTGAACTGGAGTAACTGGGAGTCTGGAAGGGAAGGTTTTTCAAGAGGTTATATAATTTAATAAAATTAAGAATAGAAACACTGAGGGTTCGGGAGGTGGTTAAGTGGGTAAGTAGCCTGGCCATTTCATCTCAAACTTCACCAGACAACACCACAGAGAATGTTTGCAAGGAGCTCCTTCATTGAGCTGATTTAATATGTATAGAAAGCCAGCTAGCAGTAGAAGCTGGCTCTTTGCCTGCGATTCAGGGGCATCCATCAGCATAAAGTAGTGCAGGGGTGGGGCAGGGGGTAGGAGAGTGAGATAGTGTAGTGACATGAGTGACTTGGAAGATACTGCTCCTCGACAGCCATATGTCACACAGCACCACGTTTTAAGTGATTGAGTTATTGTGGGTACAAATTCCACACAGGAAAAAGCCAATTGGAGTTTCCACGGGTCAAGGAAAAAGGCGGGGTCAGAAGAAAAGGAAGAAATGGCCAGCTGAAAATGAAAGATGAGAGATGCTGTGGTTAAGGGATGGCTGTAGAGCACAGAAAGGTTTGGGCCAGCAAGGTAGAATTTTAGGGAAGGGCACTCTAGTGGGGCCACTGACCAATTGCTTTCCTTTCATTGCCTTAGATGACAAGACCTTCTCTGTGCCTCCTTAATGGCGAAGAGAAGATGTACATTTGCTGATAAGCATCAACACAGAGGGCCACTTGATGGGATTTTTATCTTTCAGAAGGTAGTCCTGGATGATGAGTTGAGAGAATGCCAGGAATCCCTGGAATCTAATTAAACTTAGCTGAGAACATAAAGGTTTCATTTTAGAGTCCTGGTGGAAAAAACTTAACAAA
>NW_022196905.1:85009292-85031049 GCF_008632895.1 Mastomys coucha
AAAAAAAGAGCTGTATTGATTCCTTTACTTTTGCAAATATTTGAGTTGTTTAATAGACACACAATCCTAGCTTGTTGTCAATCAAATAGGAGATTGGAATTTTTTAAAGCAGTGGCCCAAGGATGGTTTTAAGGGTAGATTTATTATTTCTTTTTTTGTTGGTTTTTCGAGACAGGGTTTCTCTGTGTAGCCCTGGCTGTCCTGGAAGTCACTCTATAGACCAGGCTAGCCTCGAACTCAGAAATCCACCTGCCTCTGCCTCCCAAGTGCTGTGATGATTTATTATTTCATATAATGTATTTTGATTTTGTTCCAGAGCTTCCCCACTTCCGTACCCACCCAACCTCATGCTCGTTGGCTCTCTATATCCAAAACAAAAAACAAAAACAAAAACAGAAAACAAAAAATAAAAATAAAACAATAAGAAAAAATACTAAAACAACACAAAGAGTTCACAAGAAAAAAAGAGTTTATGGGCTGGAGAGATGGCTCAGTGGTTAAGAGCACTGACTGCTCATCCAGAGGTCCTGAGTACAATTCCTAGCAACCACATGGTGGCTCACAACCATGTATAATAAAATCTGATGCCCTCGTCTGGTGTGGTGTGTCTGAAGATAGCTACAGTGGATAAATAAATAAATAAATAAATAAATCTTTTTTTTTTAAAGTGTTTATTTTCTCTTGACTGACTACTCCTGGTCATGAGGCCTGCCCTGGTATATGGTTGATATACATGGTGCCACTGCATTGGAGAAAACTGATTTTTTTCCCTTTGTCAGCAGGTATCAATAGCAAGTCACTTAATGGTTAGGGTAAGACTTGGTGTCCACAACTCAGTGCTGGGATTGTGTCTGGTTTATACCTGTGCAAATCTGTGTGTGCTCTTTCACTCTCTGGGTTCATATGTGTATCAGTCCTGTTGTGTCTGAAAGATACTATAACCTGGGAGGCGTCCATCATCTCTGGCTCTTACAGTCTTTCCACTTCCTCTTCTACAGAGATCCCTGACCCTGAGGGGAGGGGTTTGATGAAGACATCCCATTTAGGACACTCTATTTCTATGCACATTGTCCAGTACTAATTGGTCCCTGTGTTAATTACCATCTACTCCAAGAATAAAGTTCTCTAATGAGAGCTGAGTGATACACTCATCTATGGGTATAGCAATATGTTATTAGGAGTCATTTTATTATGATGTTCCTTATCAGGATAATAATATTAGATTTTTCTCTAGGTCCATAATCTATTAGCCTCAGATTTTGACTACTTTAGCAGTGTCAGGTATAGATTTTGTCTCATGGAGTGACCTTAAATCCAACCAAAAAGTAGTTGGTTATTCCTGTAACGTTTGTGCCACTATTGTACCTGCATGCCCTGGATACTGTTGTAGGTCATAGAATTTGTAGCTGGGTAATATTGGTTATTATTTTTCTCTTCTGGTAATGTACAGGTACCATGAACACTAGTCAACAGGGGATGAAGCTTCTAGTTGGGCACCGGCTTGGCTTTTCACACTCTGCGACATTAGTAAGTGCTGTCTTCAGCGACTTGGCCTTATCCTCAGATTATGGAGACTAATCGATGCCCTTAGTGATAGTTTGTGATGTTTAGGAGGAGGAGGTATCTATCAAACTTTTGGCCAATGACTCAACAACATGCAACCCATTCCTTGCACTGGAGGTTCTAATTGATGGCATAAAATGTCTAATTGGGACTTTGTCTCTCCTATTATATGGTGACAACATTTAAATTCTACGTGTGTGCTAGTGTGTGTGCATGTGTGTTCATATGGAATTGACACATATGTATGTAAGTATGCTCTCAGAGGCCCCAAAAAGATGTCAGATCCACTGGAGTTGAAGGTGCTTGTAAGCCTCCTGATGTGGGTGCTGGGAAGCAAACTCTGGCCCGTGATAGGAACCTAGAGTTCTGTAAGTACTATTATCCTTTGAGTAATCCCCATAGCCCTGGGCTAGATTTTTCACTGGATATTTGACAATGACTAGAGACTTAAAAACAAAACAAAACAAAAACTATAACTTTAATAGGGACACAGACTTTAACCCTAGTCTGTGTCCCTGTTATCTGTAAAATAATTGCAATTGTCCTTATCTCCTAGATTGTAATAATTAAGTCAAAGGAACAGGTCCTTGGCCTTGGGAGATCATCAGACTTTGCATGTCTTTTTCTCTTCCCTCCTCCCTGCTATTCCAGTCTCTGTCTCATCTCAGGATGGGAGTTCTCTGGAGGGTCTCAGGGAAGAAGTGAGACAGATGTAAAGAAAGAGTTGGGAAAGACATTATGACAGAACAGATTGGGAGACTGTGGCCAGCCCAGAAGGCCATTCAAAGTGTGAAGCTGAAATGGAACAAGATTGCTTACACCTAAGAGTTCAAGACCAGCCTGGACAACATAGTATGAACAAATTCATGAGCATTGAAGTAGATTAAGAACCACTAAATGGGCCGGGCGGTGGTGGCACATGCCTTTAATCCCAGCACTTGGGAGGCAGAGGCAGGCAGATTTTTGAGTTCGAGGCCAGCCTGGTCTACAGAGTGAGTTCCAGGACAACCAGGGCTATACAGAGAAACCCTGTCTCGAAAAACAAAACAAAACAAAACAAAACAAAACAAAACAAAAAAGAACCACTAGATGGTTCTTTCTTTATTTTAGATTTTAAAATGTATTAAAATTTTTAAATGACATGTATATTTGTATGACAATGTGTGGGTATGTGCACCTGAATGCAGGTGCCCATAGACACCAGACGAAGGAGTCAGATTCCCTGAGGCTGCCCTTACAGGCAGTTGTGAGCTGGAGCTGGGAGCCAAACTCAGTTCCTCTAGAAGAGAAACAGTATATGCTCTTAAACAATGGATGAGGCATTTCTCTGGCCCCTAGACTTTGTTTTTGGTTTTGTTTTGTTTTGTTTTGGTTTTTGGTTTTTGGGTTTTTTTTGGTTTTTTTTTTGTTTGTTTGTTTGGTTTTTTTTTGTTTGTTTTTTTTTGCTTTTTTTCAAGACACTGTAGGCATTTCTTGGGTGAAAAAAAGCTACACAGATGGTATCTGTAAAAACCAGAGCTTGTCTTCCACTTAGAAGCCCAGGAAGTTAGGAGCTAAAGCAAAGGGGGTTGAAAATCTTCTGCCTCTTCCTGACTGGAGATTGACAGTCGCTAGGAGAAGACTAAGAATGTCAGGTGAGCAACGAACATATCTCACAGTCAGTATCATTAGGGGTCTGCAAGGGTGGGGTGCAGCGGGAATCTAGGCTTTAGTTCTAGAATGCTAATTACTAGGGTTTTGGGAAATAGTCACTATTTAACAAAAATTGAACAATTTCTCAAAGTAATATGGTCATGGCTAGTATTCTAGACTTTTGTTTCTATAGATAGGGAGAAAGGAGCACTGTGGACTAGTTAGTTCATTTCTAACTTGATCTCCTCATTAAGGGGTTCTTGATGTGGAAAATCTTGAAGGGGAAGGTTTCTGTAAAGAAAAGAGTTTCTTCCTCAATGGTCTGCAAGCCTTGCTAATGTCTGTCTAGCTACCTACCATCCTCCCTTCGAGAGTTGTGACCCTAAAATCATTTAGAATATGAACATCAAGTTAAGCTGACTGCCCTAGCTGGCGTGGGGATTTAGGAAGGTTTGGGGTTTCTACTCCTATTGACTTTCAGGCCCTGGAGGGTGACAAGAGCACTCAGATAGAATTAGATGATCCTGGGACCACCTGAGGATGAACCAACTGTAAACAAGAGTAGGTGAAATTATGACAACAGTTGAGCACACAAAGTCCAGCGATTAATACCATCAGCACTAGCATCAAAACAGGCTTAATTAACACTTTCCAGATGAAGGCCCAGTAGTCCAGCTTTACATCAGTTAAGCAATGAGAGGGTGGTGGTGTTTGGCATATGTAATGGTTTGAATGAGAATACCTGAATACTTGTTCTCCATTTGGTGGTGCTGTTTGGGAAGGCTTAGGAGGCGCAGCATTGCTGAAGGAAGTGTATCACTGGAGGCGGGCTGAAGTAGGATGGACGCCTTCTCCTCCGTTGAGCTCACTCTGGTTCTTGTTCTCTCTCTGTCTCCCTCTACCTACGAATCTCTGTGTGTGTGTTTTGTGCCTATGGCTTGAAGACATGAGCTCTCAGCTTCCTGCTCCGGCCACCATATCGGCCTCCTAAAGCCATGATGTCCCTCCCCTTATGAACTCTAATGCTCCAGAGCCATAGCCAAAATGAACTCTCTTTTATAAACTGCCTTCCTTGGTCATACTATTTTACCAAAGCAACAGAAAAGGAACTGACATAGCGTGGCCTTAGTCTGAGTTGTAGATATTGTAAAGCAAAGGAGACATAAGCAGAATTATCAGGCATATGAAATAAATAAATATATATATATATAAATATAATAATAATAAATAAATAAATATAAAAACAGCAATATGCTTATGGCTGGGAAAGGGATGAAAGTCCTTTAATTTGATTATAGTTGGAACGGCTGTAATTACTTCACATGTCAGCAGTCCCATTATTTGTTTTATAGTATCAATTTTAAAAATTTTTAGATAAAGTTTCCAAGTAGGTATTTAAGAACATGTAAGTAGACATAATTAATATATACACAGTTAAAGCCAGTTAAGGGTATGGTCCTTAAGGGTTCCTGTACTCAGGAGGAACCTCTGGCTATTTTGGCCTCTTTTTCCAGTTTTCTATCTGTGTGAGAATAACACAAAGGCCTTGTTTGACCATGGCTGTCTTAACATTATTATCACTGTGATGAAACACCATGACCAAAAGCAACTTGTGGAGGAAAGGGTTTAGACGCCTTACACATCCTGAATCACCGTCCACTGTGTGATGGTTTGTATGTGTTTGGCCCAGGGAGCAGCACTGTTGGGAGGTGTGGCCTTGTTGGAACAGGTATGGCACTGAGGGTGTGGGCTTTAACACCCTTGTCCCAGTTGCCTGGGAGCCAGTATTCTGCTAGCAGCCTTCAAATGAAGATATAGAACTCTCGGCTCCTCCTGCACCATGCCTGTTTGGATGCTGCCATGCTCCTGCCTTGATGATATTGGACTGACCTTCTGAACCTGTAAGCCAGCCCCAATTAAATGCTGTCTTTTATAAGACTTGCCTTGGTCATGGTATCTCTTCACAGCAGTAAAACCCTAACTAAGATAGAAGTCTAGGCTGGAACTCAAACTGGGCAGGAACCTGGGGGCAGGAGCTAATGTAGAAGCTGCAGAGGGGTGCTGGTTACTGACTTGCTCCTCATGACTTACTAGGATGACTAGCCTAGGGTGACTCAACCTACAATGGACTGGGCCCTCTACTGTCAGTCACTCATTAAGAAAATGTTCTACAGGCTCTGATCTTATGGAGACATCTTCTCAGTTGACATTCTATCCTCTCATGTGACTAAAGCTTGTGTCCAGTTGATATAAAACTAAAGGTGTAGTCACCTGGAAGCATGGTGGAGGAAGTTCACCTCATGTGGCCCTTGTTCTTTGTAGAATGGACACTGTTAGAAGTCACTTGGCAGGGTTTCCATGGCCTTCCTGAACAAAAGGACTGGTGGCTCGCCAGGGACTATAGGACATTTTAAGAGACGTCCCTTAGTCCTCTGGAACCTAGTTGATCTTGAAGCGCAAGTGGCAAAATATTGTCTCTTTTAATCTCTCTGCACGTGTAAGTATAGGACTCCAAGTATGGTTATTGAACACCCAGAAGGCCAATTACACTATTCTGGCACTTTTAGCTACTGTGTAATATTTATATAAAGCTTAAGCAAACCCCAAACACATAATTTTTTTTCATCCTATTTTATGTGTGTAGACACAATCATCTGAATGTATGCTTGTACATCACATGTCTGCAGTGCCAGAAGAGGCCAGAAGAGGGCATCAGATCCCCTGATCCTGGAGTTATAGTTATAGCTTGAGACTGTCATGTGGGTGCTGGGAATTGAACCCAAGTCCCCTAGAAGAGCAACCAGTGCTTTTCACTCTCTCTAGCACCCAAATCCAGATACTTTGAAATAAATCTTGCTTAGCGTACTGGCTGGTTTGTGTGTCAACTTGACACAGGCTAGAATTATCACAGAGAAGGGAATTTCAGTTGGGGAAGTGCCTCCATGAGACCCATCTGTGGGGCATTTTCTCAATTAGTGATCAAGGGGGTAGGGCCCCTTGTGGGTGGTGCCATCCCTGGGCTGGAAGTCTTGGGTTCTATAAGAGAGCAGGCTGAGCAAGCCAGGGGAAGCAAGCCAATAAGGAACATCCCTCCATGACCTCTGCATCAGCTCCTGCTTCCTGACCTGCTTGAGTTCCAGTCCTGACTTCCTTTGGTGATCAACAGCAATGTGGAAGTAAGCTGAATAAACCCTTTCCTCCCCAACTTGCTTCTTAGTCATGATGTTTTGTGCAGGAATAGAAACCCTGACTAAGACACTTAGCATATCAGACGCACGTGTCTCATAAAACCTATTCAGCCTTGGTGACTTGGTAAGGTTTTCTTTCCCATTCTGGAAACATACCCAGCCATCTTGACCTCTAGACACAAAGTCTTGTTTATTGAAAGCACGTCATTTCCATTCTTGCATCTTTCTAGCATTTTTCCTTCTGTTTCCCCTTTATTTTTATTTCCTTTCTTAATACTGTAAGACATAGTCACATTAGCAAATAAATTTACCACCTGACTTAGTCAGTGTTCTACTGCTGTGAGGAGACACCGTGACCACAACAACTCTTCATAAGGAAAGCATTTAATTGGGGCTTTATACAGTGTCAGAGGTTTGGTCTGCTGTCATCAGTGCAGAAAGCATGGCCACAGGTAGGCATAAATGGTGCTGGAGAAGGAACTGAAAGTTCTACATCCAGGCAGCAAGTGGTAGGAAGAGTGAGCCACGGGGCCTGACTTGGGATCTTGAAACTTTAAAGTCCCGCTCCCAGTGCCACACTTCCTACTTCCTCCCACGAGGCCACACCTCATCCAACAAGACCACATCTCCTATTCCTTCTCAAGAAATTTGGGTATTCCTTTTCAACCATTACAACACCTGTGCTGGCTAGTTTTTTGTCCACCAAGCAGTTACTTTCTCCAATGGACCATAGAAGAAAGAGGAGGGATCCAATGGTGTGGCATTTAGCAGAGGCACATGAAAAGTATTAAGTCTCAAAGAGGGCAATGGAGGTGTAGAGGCTGGCACTCTATTTTAGCCAGAGAGCAATCAGGCCTAGAGATGTCCGAGAGAGGCACGGGGAGAGGTGGGGACATCAAGACCTAGTACACTCTGTATCTCCCACCTTAGCAGGTAGATAGGGAAACTAAGTTTCTTTTAGAATCAGGTAGATGCTGTATGTGAAATAACTGTCTCAAAAACCAAAGGGCTTGGGCTGGAGAGATGGCTCAGTGGTTAAGAATCCTGGCTGATCTTCCAGAGGTCCTGAGTTCAATTCCCAGCAACCACATAGTGGCTTGGAACTATCTATAAAATGTATCTGATGCCCTCTTCTGGCTATGTGTAGGTGTACCTACAGATAGAGTACTCATATACATAAAAATAAATAATAAATAAATAAATCTTTAAAAATAAAGGATTCAACCATGAATGTCTGGTAATCAATCATTAACTCCTTAGTCTGATATAGGAAAATACTGACTTTAGTACATGACAAAAGGCATCACATAAGCCAGTCGTCATGCTGACCTTTGTTGCTTAGTTATACTATCAAGCATCTGCCTAAGTTTGGTAAAAAGCTGCCTGTTTTAGAATTGAGATGGGAGGGTTACGATGGATTTTGACTTCAAGTCTGGATTTGAATTTTGACTCTGCTATTAATAACACTGTTAAAGCAGGAATCCTTGGATGGCAAAGATTGAGTGTTGTCCTTAGAAGAAGGTATTTGTTTAAGTTGTGGGCCCAGAGTAAGAGGGAAAGACAGGGGAGGGAGAGTGTCTTTGTAAGCCTTTGTTTGCAAAACGGAAAATGGGTGAATTTAGAAATCAGAGTAACAAACGGAGGCCCAGAAGAATGCAGAAGCTTCTCAGGGTGATGGGGAAAAGGAATAGAAGTTCTGAAAAGTGCAGGTGCCCACAAAAGAGGGGCCAGGACCTGGGTACAGACAAGACAAAGGACCACCAAAAGCAGGGCAAAGCCAAGGTCCTCCCAGAACTCTGACAGAGTGTAAGGGGCGATGGACCATGAGGGCGAGGAGAGGCGCAGCTGTAAGGAGAGGCGAAGCTGTAGAGGGGCACACCCTGACCATCTGAGAGGGTAGAGGGTGAATAAGAGAGCTGATAACACACTGGGTACCAGAGGACAGCATGTCTCTAAGATAGGGGAGGGGCTTAGAGGAGGTTGTGTGGAAGGCATCAGAGAGTAAAGGTAGGTTTTAATAGGCGTGTCATACAATCTTCTTAAAGTCCCCTTTAGTTTTGGAGCAGAGTATTTTTTCTCCAGAGGACTCACAAAGTAGAAATGATCCAAATGCCTCTATCCATTCATGGAATACTGTTTAGTAGTAAAAAAGCAATTTGTTCGTGCTAAAGTATGGATGAACCTTGAAGGTATTGTGCTGAGTGAAAGAAGCCAGCCACAAAAGGCCATGTACTATGTGGCATAAAATATCCTGACTAGGCAAGTTTATAAAGATAAAAAAGCAGACTTGAACGGGCAGAAGTGAACGCTGGCTTGCTGGCTCTTGCAGAGGACCCAGATTTGGTTTCCAACACACACACACACACACACACACACACACACACACACACACACACACGGCAGCTTACACCTGCCTGTAACTCTAGTTCCAAGGCATCCAACACCCTCTCCTGTCCTCTGAAGGTACCAGCTATGTGTGGTGCACATTCAATTCCCAGCAACCACATGGCGACTCACAACCATCTGCAATGGGATCTGATGCCCTCTTCTGGTGTGTCTGAAGAGAGCGACAGTGTATTCATATACATTAAATAAATAAATCCTTAAAAATAAAAAAGAGAGAAAGACACTTTAAAAAAAAATATTCCAAAGCCATTTATGATGATGTTTGTACAACTCCATGAATAAACTAACCCCTCTTGGGTTGTGCATTTTACAAGGGTGAACTTTACAGTGTCTAAATTACATTATAAAGCTATCAACAGCCAAGATCAGCGGAGGTGGTCAGAGAAACTTTTGAAGTTGAGACAGAGGTGGCATATTAGTGGTGTCCAGAGCTAGAGCCTGACCTGGAAGTGAGTATGGAAGATGCCTGGGCAGGGAGCCCAGGAAGACACGTGCTAGAGGGTTCTGTAGGTCATGGGCATCTAGAGTGGTAGCAAGAGTCACCCTGGCAATAAATCTGCCAGTGATGCAGGAGAGAGAAGTCTCCGTGGAATGAGGAGGAGGACCTGAGGAGCTTGTGAATACCTCAGGAGGCCTTGTGTGTGGGGTTGGGGTGTGGGGGTAGGATGGGGGAGTGGGAGGGAATTCTGATAGCAGGAAGTCCAAAGCCAGGGGGCGATTAGAGGAAGTCTGGAATTTGGGTCTAAAGGACTCAAAGAAATTAAGGACTTGGAGCCTGTGTTTATTTTCTCCATTTATCTATCTATGCAGCATGCATTTGCTCTACCGCTGACACTACTGTCTGTTCATGGAGTCCTCTCGGTAGATGATGCTGGGTGTGGTAGAGAGGACTTTGAAGGCCTTGATGTCCAGAGACTGTATAATGACTTCATTTCCAGCAGTTTTATCAGGACATGTTGCCCTGAAGGTGGCTGGAGGGCCATGCTCCACAGTGGGTAGCTTCCCCGACCTTACTGGACTCTGTTGTTTAATTACACTATGGAAACATCTGCCTCTGTTTGTGAAAGGGCTGCCTGTTAAGACTAGAATGGGAAGGTGGCAATGCACTTTGGCTTCAGGTCTAAGTCCGAATTTGAATTTTGGCTCTGCTATCTACAACTGTCAACTTGGGCGGTGTCTTAATTAGAGTTTCTATTGCTGTGATAAAACAACATGGCCAAAACCACCCTGGAGAGAAAGAGGTTGTAGTCTTTCATCTAGGGAATCTAAGGCCGGAAGTCTAGACAAGAACCTAGAGGCAGGCAGACACCCATGTTTTTTCCTTATGACTTCCTCAGCCCACATAGCCCCCAGATCCATCAGCCACAGTGAGCTGGACCCTCCCTCATAAACCATCAACCATGAACCAAGAAAATGCACCACAGTCCTCCCCACAGGACAACTGGAAAGGCCATTTTCTCAACTGAGGCTCCTATTTCCCAAATGACTCTAGCTTGTGTCAAGTTGTCATAAAAGTAGCCAACATAGACATCTTATTTAATATTGCTATCTTAGTGTTGTGATTGACAAGATGCTTATACATGTTGGTGAGAATGGATTCTCAATATCCTAAGAGGTGGAAGACACTATGTTTTCTCTTTCTTCCTTGCCTCTGTGACTTCTGTTGTTCCACCTGCCCGCACTTCCAGGGACCATGTCTGGTCAGACATCCTCTCTAGCATCGTTGAAATGATTTAGCTGATTTCTGAACCCATGGAGCCACTGTGATCACTTACTTAGCTATATCTTCTAACATTTCTCAATGGTTTGGAGTGGGGTTTTTTGTTTGTTTTGTTTTGTTTTGTTTTAAATTGGGCTGGAGGTGTGGTTCTGTGGTAGAGCCTTTGCCTAGCAAAACATAAAAAGAAACAAACACACACAAAAAAAACCTCAAGTGCTTTATAAAACATTTCCGATCTTTTACTGCCGGCTACAAAAAAGCATTTGCATTCCTGATTTACAAAGGAAAATACAAATGATTGAATATTCTTAATGTTTACTGAGCATGTTTTCCTGCATGCCTTACATGCATTCCTTGACTTAATACTCTTAACAATTTTGTGAAGTATTTCTAGCTTTATCTCATATGAAGGGAACAGGTCAGAGAGATCAAATAACTTGTTGAAGGTCACATAACTTCTCAGCCTGGGGGAGGATTTGAACCCTACCATCTGGCTGTAAAGTTTAACCGCCATATGGCCTCTGAGAGATGGTAAGTAAACAAATCATTGTTGAGAACCACAGAGAGCAGAAACCCTTTTGCCAGTTAGTGCTCTGGTCTCTTTCTGGCCTCTGGAATCTACAGCTTGTAAATATTGGAGGCTCACGGTGATGACTAATAGAACACTATTGTTATCTTTGAGAGGCCTGAGGTATCCTTGGGAGCTTTAGTGCTGCGTTTCCTTGTAGCTCAGCCACTTCTGAGAATAGTTTTGCAGAGACAGAGAGGCCATTTCCTTGGAGACAATGGTATTACTAGGCACCCATGTCACAAGACATTCCTGTCTGTTGCAAGCCAAGTTCCAATAGTAATATTAAGCCTTTTGTGAGGGCACACATCTTTAATCTCAGCACTTAGAAGTAGAGGCAGGCAGATTTCTGTGAGTTCAAGGCCAAACGAGTCTGCCTAGAGCACTCCAGGGCATCCAAAGCTATGTAGTGAGAGACCCTCATTCATACAAATGAACAGACCAATATTAATATTAAAAGTAATACTGTGGCCAGGAATGATGGCACACACCTTTAATCTCAACCATCTACTGGGGAGGCATAGGCAGGCATCTATCTGTGAGTTTGAAGCCAGCCTTGTGTGCATAGTCAGTTCCAGGCTAGCCAGGGCTACATAGTGAGGACTTGTCTCAAAAGAAAAATTAGGTTTACTTTATAATACATGCTATACACATATAAAACATATGAAACACATATGCAATGTATACATTTTAGTTCCTTCCCAAAGAACCCAGCTCTGTCGATGTGGCTAGTAAGACATTCTCTTCCTTTTGTACTGATTTGTTTTGAGAAGGGGTCTGGTTACATCACCCTGTCTGTACAGCACTCACTCGTGGTTCTGACAGCCTCAAACTCACAGTGTTCCTTGTACCATTGTTTCCTGAGTGCTGGGATTACAAGAGTGTATACCATCCTGTCTGGCTTCCATGTCTTATATATTTTATCTATATACATACTAATCGCTGGCCTGTGGCTAGATATGTACCTACATACAGGATGGACTGAAAATATTGTTTGCATTAAATGTAAACAAACTGGGGTGATGCAGAAAGTCTCTTTTAGGAACATGGAATAAACATGGCTAGAACTCCTGGAATTATCTCAGAAATTTATAAAATAGAAATAAATGTCTTTAGATTTAAAGAACCATTTATCATAGTTTTCTGTCTGAATAGAACAGAAGTGGGAGCCTCGTCAAACACAGGCTTATCTCGTTTCCTCTTCTTGTTTTCATGTGCCTGTGTATGGTATGTATACACGTGTTTATGTTCACATATATGTGGCAGCATATGTGTATATAGGTACATACATGTACAACACACATCACACACACATCACACACACACACACACACACACACACACACACACACACACACACACACACGGAGGCCAAAGGCTGGCAACCAGTTTCTTCCTTGATTGCCCTCCACTTTATTCACTGAGGCAGGCTCTCTCAGTTGAAGCTTTAGGGCTAGTCTAGGATCCAGCTTGTTCCTAGGATCTCCTATCTCAGCTTCCCAGAGCTGGAGTTAACAGCAGGCCACAGTGCCCACGGGGCAGACACGTGAGTGCTGGGATCTGAACCTGGGTTCTCATGCTTTCACAACAAACACCTCACCTGATGATGAGCTATCTCCCCATCTCCTGTTTCTTGCTCATTCTTTATGTCCACGGCATGTCTGCAGGACAGCAGCTCACCTAGCTACTCAGCCCTCATAGTCAGAACACCTGGAGAAGTAGAGGCAACATGGTCTCCTGTTCAAAACCCAGAAATGACTTCCTTGTCCCACACAACTGCATGACTTCTAGCCCCAGACTGTGGCTGAGGGGGGAAGCTGGGAACTTTTCTTTTTCTTTCTTTTTTTTTTTTTTTAAGTATTAAGGATTGAATTCAGAGTCTCACAAATGCTTATGTAAGCACTCTGTCACGGACCTATGACTCCAGCTTTTTAATATTTATTTTAAGACAGAGTCTCACTAAGTGACCCAGCCTAGCCTTGAACTTGCAATCTTCCTACCTTAGCTTCCAGAGTAGCTGGCATCCTGGGCCTGTGCCATTAGACCCACCCTTAGAAATTTTCAGTGAAGAGCATTAATGACACCACTGGATTCATCAGAGACATCTAGTTGGGTTTTTTTTTTTTTTAAGATTTATTTATTATGTATACAGTGTTCTGCTTACATGTATGCCTGCAGGCCAGAATAAAGCACCAGATCTCATTATAGATGGTTGTGAGCCATCATGTGGTTGCTAGGAATTGAACTCAGGATGTCTAGAAGAACAGCCAGTGTGTGCTCAACCTCTGAGTCATGTCTCCAGCCTAGACAGCTAGTTTTTGATACTGTTGAAGCAAACAGAGGCAACTGAGAAGGGCCATCTCTACCTTCTTGGACTTCTTAGTGGCTCGAGACTTCCCCAGTGGTCAACTTGAATGTACCATCCCTGTGTCCCACAGTGCCTGCCTCACTGCTTGATAAATACGTGTTCACTTTTGGCTTTTGGCTCCAGGAGCTTAGAGTCAAAGATGTGCCATAGAGCACTCCAGAGAGTTAGTAACAAAGTTTGTCTTGCTTTAAAACAATGACTAAAAAATGAACATCTATGAGAACAAGTGTCTTTAACTTTACTCAGTAAAATAATAATAATAAAAAAAATAAAGTAAGTTACAATTAGAGCCCTGGCATATCTTGGAATAATGAAGAAGGATAGCTGAAGGTAGGCTCTGGTTCTTCCTCCCTGACCCATGTTTTCAGAAGACTTGGACTCAAAATATATTTATTAATACCTTGACTATATAGCTAGGCTCTTCTCTAGATAGATAGAACTTCTCTAAATAGGTAGAACTCTTCTCTAGACTAGATAGAACTTCAAATTGCCCATTTATTCTAGCCTGCATTCTGCCACGTGGCTGGTTACTTGTGCTCAGGTACCATACATCCCTCTCCTCACATCTTCCTGGCCGATCTCAGGTCTGGCTCTATCCCAGAATTCCTTCTCCTCCTGGATGTTCTACCTTCCATTTCCTGCTTGTTGGTATTCTGTATAAACCCCACCCCCACAGTTCCTGGCAGCAGCCAGGTATGCTCCTCCCCACAGTTACCTGACAACAGCCAGGTAGATCTGGCCCACTATAAAAGGGGCTGCTTGGCCCCTCCTCTCTCTCTCTCACCCTCTTACTCCTGCCTCTCTCTCTCTCTCTCTCTCTCTCTCTCTCTCTCTCTCTCTCTCTCTCTCTCTCTCCTCTCTCTCTCTGCCTGTCTCTGTCTCTCTCTGTCTCTCTCTGTCTCTCTCTGTCTCTCTCTCTGTCTGTCTCTGTCTCTCTGTGTCTCTCTCTGTCTGTCTCTGTCTCTGTCTCTCTTTCTCTCTCCTCTCTCTCTCTCTTATATTTTGCCCTCTTGTTCCCATTCCCCCCTCTCTCCACGTGGTCATTGCCGGCCTCCACTTCTCCATTCTCTCCTTCTCCCTGCCTTTCTCTACTTCTACTACTTTCTTAACTCCCTTCCCCAGCCCTGAATAAACTCTATTCTATACTATACCGGTGTGTGTCTGGTCCCTCAGGGGGAAGGGATGCCTCAGCATAGGCCTGCTGGGGCACCCCCTTCCCCCACACCCTGCCAGAACATATTCTTATAGCTCTTTCTCTTTTTATGATCACAACACTGCCTAAGCCATAGGCCATAGGCCTTTTAATTAACAAGTGATGTATCCATACAATGCTCAAAATATCCTCTGTACAAGGATGGCAATTTTCCATCCTGACTTCTTTACATACTTTTAAGATAATGTTTTATCTTTCATGTTTCATTTTTTTTTTTTGGAAAGATATTCAAGTTCACTGTGCTATTAGTTAACTCCATATCATTGTATAATTATAGCATTGGCCAATCATTGGATAATTATATCCTAGGTTAACTACCGTGGGCTTGTTGAATTGCCTGCCATCCCACAGCCAAGCTGACCGTGGCAGGGCTGCTGGACATGGAGCTGGACACCAGGGGCTATGGAGTGGATAGATCACAGCCGCTTTCCGCAGTGGTGAATACCTAGGAGTGAGGCTGGCTCTCCCTCCTCACAGAACCATGTACCAGTAGGCACATGAGTAATGAATACCCAGGTCAGGGATGAAAATTCCCCACCCATGGAGTGGATCCTTGTTTCTTCTTTTATTATGTTTTCATTTTGCTTGGATTCCCTCGCTGCTTCCTCTATTCTTGTGTGTTGCTAAGGAGTGCCTCCACTGCATTGTAAGATGAGAAGGATAAATAAACAAATGGAGGTGAACACTGATCGCCCAACTTTCTAATTACCCGACACTGGTTTTATTGGAGAAGCTGGAGTCTGGTCACTTTTCTTGAGAGGAAAGCTGAGTAGGCATGGTTGCCCTGGTGAAGCTTGGCCATTAGCTAGCTTTGTCATCAGCTTTCCTTTTAGTGAGCAGAAAATCAAGGACTTCAGCCTGGTTGGGTTTTCAGAGGCTGCGGCTCAGTCAGATGCTCCTGTGTGGGTGTGGTGACTTCACATCCTGGGACCTCCCTGGGAAGCAAAAACTTTTTTCTGACGGTGAGACTGTCTCCTTCCTGGGCCTTTATAAATCAAGTTAATGCTCAGTCTAGAACTTTAGGAAAATAACCTCTGCCCTCTCCATCAGCCCCTCCCATGGACTGCTCTAGATGCTAACATTACATTATATGCTTGTGATGTAAATGGTCAGAGAAGCGTAACGCTGACTGATTGTGCAGTTCATGAAGCATGCCTCAGGAACCTTTGCCCTATGAAAGATCATCCTATGTCTTTCCTCACATGACCCTCACACAACCTTACTGTCCTGTGGTCCTGTATTAGGTGAGGAAATGCATGTTCAGAAAAGATGCACATCAAAAAAGAAAGAAAGAAAGAAAGAAAGAGAAAAGAAAAGAAGGGAAAAGAAAAGAAAATATACACATCATCCAATATGGGGAGGGGGAATCCATCCTGTGCTGGTCTAGACCCAAAGTGTCTAGTCTTTATCCATCAAGCTGTCTCTTCACCATTCTTTTGCTTCCCATCTAGGCTACTAAACTTAGGAGAGAATAATACATCCCTAATCTTAAAAAAAAAAAAATAACAAAAAGCAAGTTTTTACATGATCTTTCATACTATCTTAGTCAGTGTTCTATTGCTGCAAAAAGACATACTGATCAAGGTAAACTCTTATAAAAGAAAGCATTTAATTGAGTGTCAGAAGTTTAGTTCATTATCATGGTGAGAAAGATGGCCACACACAGGCAGATGGGGTGCTAGAGAAGTAGTGCAGAGCTACATCCTAATCCACTGGTCAAGAGAGGAAGAGACTCTAGGCTTGGTGTGGGCGTTTGAAACCTCAAAGCCCACCACCAGTGACACACTTCCTTCAACAAGGCCACACCTCCTAATCCTTTCAAATAGTGCTGCTCTTTTGTGGCCTACCATGCTGATCTATGAACCTATGGAAGGCATTCTTTTTCAAACCATCACACATACTAAGCAGTACAAATGTATTCCAATCTAAAGAAAGCTGTAGAATTTTATAGTGTGAGGCACATATTTCTGTGCATAAGGCTCTGTCCCATAGTACAGAAGAGAGTATCCATGACTTATAGAGCAGAGGCCATCCAGGGTTCTGTAACAGAAGGACAGAGTTGGGATTAGAGCATAGTATTCATGAATCCCAGGCAGCTGTCCTAACCCGCGAGACATACCACTGAATGACCCAGAGAGGAATCTTGGCAATTCATCACTGGAAGAGAGGCAGATAGGTAATGGGAGGCACCATGGCAGGACCATTGTTACACCATTCAGTTCACAGAACCAGTTCTGTTTGTTTAATAGAACAGCAGTTAGTTCTGGGTCCCTGGAAAGGCCTTGTAATTTTAGAGATCCTAAGAGCTAGGTACAGATTTTGCAAGGAACTGATTGTCCACACGTCATGCACAAGTTCACATGTACCCAAGAAGATGCAGTAGGTTATGAGTAACAGTCATTCCCAGAGAACAGGCTGTAACATTCGGAACAGTCGAAAGTTTCTTTACTTTTTATCTACTAAATACTATATATCACTTTGCTTGTTACCATGACCAAATACCTGACAAGCTGCAATTTAAGGACTGAAAACGTTTATCAATCCTTAGGCTAACTAAGGGGGCATAGCCCTCAAGAGGGAAGGGGGGCAGGAAGTCAGTAAAGTGACTAGATACTTAGTCAGGAAACAGAGAGCTTACAGGAAGTGGTGCTGGGCTTTAAAACTGGAAGATCCACCCCCCCCCCCAGCAACACACTTCCTCACGTGGGGCCCTGCCTCCTAAAAGTGCCACAACCCTCCCAAATAGGACCACTACCTAGGAACTATATGTTTAAACACATGAGCCCATGGGGGGCGCTTCACATTTCAAACTCAAAATCCTTTATCTTTTTAATCTTGGTGTTTTGCTTATCACATTAATGCAGTTATTACTCTTAACAGAGGATACACTTGCTCTCAAGTCACCAAGAAAGTAGCAAACAGACTTCATGTTACACTGCATGCACTATAGCTTTACCGAACTACCCTTCCCTCCCTGGAGCCCCACCATGCCAGTATGCAGGAAAAAGTCGTGAGGAAGAGGAAAGGAATCTCTCAAGTTGAGACACCACATGACAGTGAAATTCAGGTGTGATTGCCCTCTGCAGGATGAGCTGGGTTCTAATTAGACCCGAGATAGAGAGGAGATTAAGCAGATGTTAATGTGTTCAGTTTTGCGTAGCCACCTCCCTACCGCTGGGGCAGTGGATACCAGCTTGTTTTCTCTGTGACTGCTGTTAAACCTATAAGCTTATGTAATCAGTTTCCAGTTCTTAGGACTCCTGAAAGAGAAGGATCAGCACACAGAAATGTAGAGTGTCGGGTTTCTTGGGCACTTGAGGGATTAGACTGACAAGTGAAGAAGTATTAGTCTGGGACAAAGATCTTGAGGGTTCTCAGAGGCAGCAGACTGAAGGATGTGGGCTTTGGAGTCTATGGAATTCCACCCCAGATCTTTCCTCTTCCTAATGTTCAAGCATGCACAAATCGTTTCACCTTCTGATCGTCAGTGATCTGTTCTGTAACTGAGAATTTATGAGAATTTATGTATATTTATTATAAACCAGGTGCATATACTAACCTTACAAAGACCCTGTGACAGTCTGATTGTGATAGTAACCGTTATTGAAATATGAGACACCCAATACCTTGTTGCTATGGCAATGACATGTTGCTTATCTAGATGATGAATACTGGGCATTGATCTTGGTTCCTGCACTGTTCTGCGTACTGGGAACAAATTAAGAGAGGCATCAGTCAGACTTCTCATAGACGGATATTTGAGTCAGGTAATGAGAGAGACAGGTAATAAGTAGGACACAAGAAAAATTATAGATCATGCGGCTGATGAGGTGATTGACAGTTGAAGAAAGTTACTTGCTCTTAATCCCACATGGTAGAAGGAAAGAGCTGGTTCCTATAAATGGTTGTCTGACTTCCACACACACATATCTTACCTACATACCTGCTTATGTGAATAAATGTATAAAATGTGTATACATATTAAGTTCTGGTCATGGATTAAGTGCTAAGGGGAAAAGGCAGTTGGGATGGAAGATGAAGACTTAGAGAGGTGAGGCTGGTAGTGTAGGTCAGTGGTAAGGCACTTGAGTAGCAGGCGCAAGGCCTTGTGTACCATCTCTTGCTGCAAAGGGCTAACTAGGGAATTCCTCTTCTAGCTTGGACATAATGATAAAATTAGATGGTCACCTGGGCATAAAGCCTTCCAGACTAAGCTAACATCAGATAGAGCACTGAAGTGAGCCTATGCTATATTCTGCCACAAGGGGGGAACTGACTCCTGAAATCCCTCTGACACACGTCTCCCACCCAACATGCACACGCAAAGAAAATGCCATTTAAAAATGATGAAAATTGTACATGTAAATAAAGAAAATATCTAATAAAAAATGATGAAAATCAATTCAACTAATTTCTGTAGGTGTAGGTAAACCTAGGATTTCAGGGGAGAGAAAAGCACATTTAAGTTGTGGGCTCCAATGTGTGCATCTCCACCTCCTTTGCTGGCTTAGGGGTCTCCTAGTCAGCACTGCCTGATGTTATCTGAAGCTCTTTAACCTGTTGACAATCACATTCCTGGAGTAAGTGAATGCTATGTAGGTGAAATTGGATAAAGACTGCCAGTGACCTTGTTAGCTGCCAATGTATCAGTCCAAAGGTTAAAATAATAAGTTTTTTTTCCCCAGTGAATTATGACAGACAGTGTCAGCACTGCATGGGGTTAAAGGGAAGAATCTCTTTGATGACTAGTTCAAGATTATAAATATTCTTTTTTTTTTTTTTTTGAAGTCATGACAATGATTTTAGGTACTGTAAATAATCACATGAGCTTTGGGGGCTGGGGATATGGCTCAGAGGTTCCAACTGTAAGTTGTTCTTCCAGAAGATTAGAGTTTAGCTCCCAGCACCCATGTCACATGGCTCACAAGCACCTGTAACTCCAGTCTCAGGAGGAATCTTATGCCTCTAGCCTCCTACAGCACCAGCACTCCTGCCCACAAATCCATACTCAGACAGATAGACAGACAGACAGACACACAGACAGACACACAGACAGACACACAAGCTTACTTGGCTGCTATCAGTTTGTCTCGACAGTTCAGTTTTTCAGTTGTTACGATAAATAGAGACAATATTGATACAGTCAGTTACAGTTTTGTTCTAGTCAGTAGCTTCAACTTGCTTGGCAACCATGTTTATTACCAAACCACCAACAAACATTGTGTCAACTGATGTTGTGCTAGCAAATGAACAGGCCTGGGAAGGGCTGTCAGCCATGAGGGGGGCGGGGCTATTGGCTCCTAAGGCATCATCAGGCAAAACAGCAACCTTTATTTTCCCCAAATGGCTGAAATGTGGTAGACATGGGCTCAACACTTGTGAAACTAGCTTCATTTAAAACCCAGGGTAGGCCTTTTGGGTGAGACCTGTTTTGGGATACAGTCCTGGGTAGAGCCAGGCACCCAGCAGGCTTCCCAGAATCCTCCTCCCTTGCCTGGAAATTGCCTGACCTTCTAGGGAGAGTAGCGTACATGGATCAGTTGACGTGCCCTTAAGGTAAGAAAAACATCCAGCCTTGTTTTTACCAGGCTGCCTCTCTGGTACCAGCATTTTTAGTTACGGACAAAGATGTGAACTATACTTAAAATATACTAGGATGTAAACTCCAGGAAAGAAAAGAGGATACAGGTTATTTCCTAGGTCCAAGAGAATGCATGAGAATGTTAGATGCTCAAAAATGTGTGGGATGGGTGAATGGATAAATCTTTTTCTTTCCCTCTCTCTCTCTCTTAAGTTTCTGACCTCAGAAATGTAAGTTCTGGAAATGGGGCATGATCAGAAAGGTGGCAAAAAAAAAAGGCTTGTCTCAAGATGGGCAGGAGCTACTCATTGGAGGGGGAGGTAGAGATGGACAGAGTCTGTTTGGGTTGATAAGAACACCCTGTTATAGAGGAAGAACACAAAAAGCAATAGAGAACAAGAAGCTAAAAATAAAAGCCAAGGGATTCTAAAAGTTCCATGTTAGAGCAAAGACCTGAAAGTATCTCTGGAGATAACTAGAACCCTAGGACACCATGACTCATGTGTGGGGATACTGGAGAACCAAAGCAGGAAGTAGAAACTGGGGCTGTAACCTAGTGACAAGACATGAGCCTCTGGTTCAGGCCCAGCAATGCAAAACAAAAGCATGCGAGTGCAAGAAGGTGCCCAACTAATGTTTCATAAAGAAATATGCCATCTCAACACCTTATCTCACCCTCTGCCTCTCCAGTTTCATAAATTAATATGTTAATTAACTTTTTAAAAGTAAGCATGTGGGGGGGGGGTGGCGCGTTGTCTCAGAGGTTAAGAGCATTTGTGATTCTTGAGAAGGACTCCAGGTTTGATCCCAACACCCACGTGGTGACTCACAATGGTCTGTAATTCCAGTCCCAGGGAATCTGAAAACTTCTGACATCTCCAGATATCAGGTACGCACATAATGTACATATATACATTTGGGGTGTGGTGGTTTGGATAGATTTGGCCCCTATAGACTCAAGTATTTGAAACCTTGATCCATAAGGAATGACACTATTAGGAGATCTGGCCTTTTTGGAGGAAGTATGGGCCAGCTTTGAGGTCTCCTATACTCAAGCTCCACCCACTGTGGAATCCAGTCTCCTCCTTGCTGGTAGAGTGCTTGTCTAGCATTCATGAAGCCATGAGTTTGATTGCAACACCACCCAAACTTGCTGCCTTCTATCAAGATGTAGAACTCTTAGCTCCTTTAGCACCATGCTGGATGCTGCCATGCTTCCCACCATGATGATAATGGACTAAACCTCTGAAACTGTAAACCAGTCTCAATTAAATGTTTTCCTTTATAAGAGTTGCCTTGGGGGCTGGAGGGATGGCTCAACAGTTAAGAACACTGGCTGTTCTTCGAGTGGTCTTGAATTCAATTCCCAGCAACCACATGGTGGCTCACAACCATCTGTGATGGGATCCAGTGTCCTCTTCTGGTGTGTCTGAAGACAGCTATAGTGTACTCATGTAAATAAAATGAATAAATCTTAAAAAATAAAATAAATAGATTTTTTTCTTTTTTTTTTTTTTT
>NW_022196905.1:85031130-85039634 GCF_008632895.1 Mastomys coucha
TCCTGGCTATCCTGGAACTCACTCTGTAGACCAGGCTGGCCTCGAACTCAGAAATCTGCCTGCTTCTGTCTTCTAAATGAAATAAATAAATCTTTAAAAAGAGTTGCCTTGGTCACTGAGGTCCTTTCACAACAATGAAACTCTAAGACACAGGCAAAATGTTGATACACAAAAAGTAATAAAATAAATCTAAAATGTAAAAACAAGTTAACATAAGCATTGAGGGCCTGGAGATGTAGCTCAGTTGGTAGAGTGCTTGTCTAGCATTCATGAAGCCATGAGTTTGATCGCAACACCACCCAAACTGGCAAGGTGGTACACCCTCTAATCTTAGCACTGATGGGGTAGGGGTGGGAAGATCTAAAGTTCAGTATCATCCTTGGCTGCAGAGTGACTCTGAGGACATCCTGAGATATGTGAGATTCCATCTCAAAAAGTAAAATAAAAATCAAAAAGTAGAGATCTGGAGAGATGGCTCAGCAGTTAGGAGCACTGGCTGCTCTTCCAGAGCTCCTGAGTTCAATTCCCAGCAACCACATGGTAGCTCACAACTATCTGTAATGAGATCTGATGCCCTCTTCTGATGTGTCTGAAAAGAATGACAGTGTATTCATATACATAAAAAAATAAATCTTTAAAAAAATTCAAGTAAACATATTGGACTAATGATGGAATTAAAACAGCACTGCCTAGCATTGTGTATGTTCCAGCCCCAGCACCACAAAGCATTAAACAGTAGAAATTTTTTTTTCTAGAGTGTGGTGGTATACACTTTTAATCCCAGCACTAAGGAGACAGATACAGTTGGATGTCTGTGAGTTCCAGGCCAGCCTGGGCTATCTATCAAATTCCAGGTCAGACAGAGCTATCTAGTTAAAACTTGTCTCAATAAATAAGTGAATTAATTAGTTTTTTAAACATTTATTTATTTATTTTATGTATGTAAGTACACTGTAGCTGTACAGATGGTTGTGAGCCTTCATGTGGTTGCTGGGAATTGAATTTTTAGGACCTTTGCTTGCTCTGGTCAGCTCCACTCACTCAGTCCCTGCTTGCTCCGACCCAAAGACTTATTTATTATTATATATAAGTATAGTGTAGCTGACTTCAGACGTACCAGAAGAGGACGTCAGATCTCATTACAGGTGGTTGTGAGCCACCATGTGGTTGCTGGGATTTGAACTCATGACCTCTGGAAGAGCAGTCATGGCTCTTACCCACTGAGTCATCTCACCAGCCCATTAGTTAGTTTTTTTTTTAAAAAAAAAAAAAAGTTTAGAAAGCAATAAAAAGTAAGCAGTTTAAACCTAAAATTGTAGTAAAAAGTGGATCGTTTCTGGGGAACTCTGTAAATATAGAAAGGGGGGGACGTCTTGGAATATCTATAGCTTAGTCCTCTGGATCACAGCCCAACTTTTCTGATGTTTGCTTTTGTCTCAGTCATGAATGTACATGAAGGAGACTGTGCAGTGAGCATCTTCCTCCTTCTCTTTCTTTTTAACTTATAGAAAATAAAGGTATATTGTGTCGTCGTCGTGGATTTTTGGCACTCTCCATACGTACCACTGGATGCCCAGGTTGGCGTTGGCGTGATCCTCCTGACTTGGCTTTCTAAGTGACAGATTCCAGGTGTGAAGCTTCCCCCTGGCTCCCTTGTTTTTTATTATTTTCACATGTATGTAATGTACTTTGATCATGTTCAACCTCTGTTGCTCTCTCTGGCCCCTCTTCCTGTCCCACTGGTCTCTCTTGTCTTCCAAAATAGCCAATTAAAAAACTGAGATTTCCCCACATGAGAAAATGTGTGTGATATTCATCTTTCTGCATTTGGAACAGGATAGCCTCCAGTTACCTGAAGAGTGACGTAATTCCGTTCTTCTTCATGGCTGAGTGACACTCCATTGTGTGTGTGGCCCTGATTGTCTTTATCTGGTCATCTGCTGTTGTTTCTATAACTCGATTTCCATCTTCATATGTGCCACTGACCCTTTCCTAGGGTTCATTTTGTTCAAGTTGTGGGTGAATAATGTGGTCAGAACTTGGTTCCACAACCTGCTTTGGGGGAGAGCCCGGTCATGTTTATTACTGTACCTCCATCTCTTAACTACTTGCTCAGTATTTTGTTACAGCGGCGAAACTGTGCTTTCTGAGGAAGTCCTACATTTTGACCTAATTACAGATGGAGTCATGATTGAGTCCTCTCTTTAAGGCTCACAGTTCAAGCTGGGAAGGTGAGCCTGTAGACAGGTAACAGACAAGATATAAATGACTTTGCTGAACAATCACGTGGGGAATACAGCATTATGTTAAAGTTGGGTAAGGAGATAGACTATTTGAATGTTCCATTATATTTCTATACTATTTTGTTCATTGGGTCTCTGGCAGTGGGGGAGGGGCATTACTTTTGCTGCTCTTCTCTTTGGTGCTGGGGACACAAGCCAGGGCCTTTTTTAAACATTGTGATTTTTTTTTCTCTTTTTTATTTATTAGATATTTTCTTTATTTACATTTCAAATGTTATCCCCTTTCCTGGTTTCCTTTACAAAAAAAAACCCAAAAAACAAAAAACGAAACTTATTCCCACCCCCTCCCCCTGCTCACTACCCCACTCTCTCCTGCTTCCTGGCCCTGGCATTTCCCTACACTGGGGCATAGAACCTTCACAGGACCAAGGACCTCTCCTCCCATTGATGGCCAACTTGGCCATCCTCTGTTATACATATGCTGCTGGAGCCCTGAGGCCCCCCATGTGTACTCTTTGGTTGGTGGTTTAGTCCCTGGGAGCTATGGGGTACTAGTTTATATTGTTGTTCGTCCTAAGGGGCTGCAAACCCCTTCAGCTCCTTGAGTCCTTTCTCTAACTCCTTCATTGGGGACTCTGTGCTCAGTCCAATGGATGACTGTGAACCTCTGGTTCTGTATTAGTCAGGCACTGGCAGAGCCTCTCAAGAGATAGCTATATCAGGCTCCTGTCAGCCAGCACTTGCTGGCATCCGCAATAGTGTCTGGGTTTGGTGACTGAATATGGGAAGGATTCCCAGGTGGAGCAGTCTCTGGATTGTCCTTCCTTCAGTCTCTGCTCCACACTTTGTCTCTGCCACTCCTTCCATGGGTACTTTGTTCCCTCTTCTAAGAAGGATTGAAGTATCCACACTTTGGTCTTCCTTCTTGAGTTTCTTGTGGTTTGTGGATTGTATTTTGGGTATTCCGAGCTTCTGGACTAATGTCCACTTAATCAGTGAGTGCATATCATGTATGTTCTTTTGTGATTGGGTTACCTCACTCAGGATGATATTCTCCAGATCCACCCATTTCCCTAAAAATTTCATAAATTCATTGTTTTTAATAGCTGAGTAGTGTCAGGGCCTTCTGTATGTAGGACCAGAGCTCTGCTACTTAGCTACACTCTCAACCTGAGGGACTGTCTTCACGGACGAATACAGAGGTGAAGGAGTTGGGGTGGGTATTGGTGAGAAGTCTGAACAACTTTGGAGGAGATGGAACTTGAACCTGGCCTGAAACAATGTATCTGAATTTTACTGAAGCAGTGGGTAGTGACTGTATTTGAACTTTCCTGAGTGTGCACCGTGTACCAGACACTATTTTAGCCCTTGGCTAGCATGAGCTCATTTAATTCCCACTATATGTATGGGAAATGTTTATTCTTTAGATGGGGAAACTGAGGTACAGGGAGGTTGAGTCACACATTCAAAGCCACGTAGCTACTAAGAAATAGCTAAGGTCATATAGTCCGACTCTGCTGTTATGAGTATGGTCTACTGTAGCTTTTGGAGAAAGCTCCGCACACGGACAGCTGAGGAAGGAGAGAGATCCAGGTCGGAGGAAAACCTGAGCAGCTGAGCAGGCCTAGAGTAGGCTATTCAGTATGCAAGGAGAGCACTGGCTATCCAGGCTGACAGGGAAGGTTACAAGGCAGAAACGGCCATCAATGCAAGAGGACTAAATACAACGTGTGACACCTCCAACCTCGAGTGCCATGCAACCAATAACATATGATGGGCTATTTTGAGGAGCAATGTCTTCAGGCCATACTACTTATGAAAGACAGTGATTCCCACTTTTGATATTTCACAGTAGGCTAGGACCTGCGGTTGGTGTCACATGGTGGATCTCACTACTCCATCTTGCATGTGCACAGGTGTAGAGCGGTGTGCACAGTGTAGAGCGGTCAGAAACATAGAGAACAGAAAACTTAGCTCTCTTGGAGTTTATCTGTGTGACTCAGGAGCATAACCACTCACTGTACGTTCTCTCCATAAAGCTTGACAAGGCGTGTAAAGTGGAATAGCATCTTTGTTAGATGAATTTTTTAAAATGCACATAAAATTCACGGCTCTGAGTTGCAGTGACCTCTTCAGTGATATGAACGAGCATGGTGGGGGACTTTTATATCTTTGTGCATGATTCCCACTCTCTCTAACTATATAATAAATATGTAAGCATTTACTAGCAAATTCATTAAAACATTGATTTTAGCATATACTATTTTTGTTGTTGAAACAGGAAGTAGATAAGACGCAAATCTACAACTTTATAACTATGAAGGCAACACAAATTGCTATTTGGTCCGTTCTATAGGTCTTAAGATCTGTTGGAGGTCTTTGACTATAGAAGCAATTCTTCAGAGTAACTATGATCCAGGTTTTGTTTACTAGCTTTTAAGTTTGTTTTGCTTCCCTCTTTGCATCAATTTATCATGACCTACATTCCATTACCTTCCACCAGCACTCCAGTGCTGGACCAAGCAACACTTCCCCCTGCTTGTTCCCAAAGCACATGGTCAGTGTTCTGCTTGCCCCACCATGGACCTGTTCAATGACCTCATTGCTTGTTTTTCTCCCTCTACCTATCAGTCTAACTGACAAAACGGAAGTACAGCTGTGAAGAGAGGCTGTGAAATGTTATAAACAACAACATTTAATTGGGGCTGGCTTACAGTTTCAGAGGTTCAGTCCATTATCATCATAGTGGGAAGCATGGCAGCATCCAGGCAGGCATGGAGCTAGCAGAACGGAGAGTTCTACATCTTATCCAAAGGCAAACTGGAGAAGATTGCTGTCTTCCAGGCAGCTAGGAGGAGAGTCTCAAAGCCCATCCCCAAAGTGACACACTTCCTTCAACAAGGCCACACCTACTCCAACCACAGCTACCACACCTCCTAATAGTGCTAGTCCCTGGGCCACGCACACTCAACCCACCACCGCATCATCCAGAGTTCACATTAGCATCCACTCTTGGTGTATCTTTTTAGGGCCTGACAGACTATCACACTGTTACACAGAATCGTCTCATTTACCCAGAAGGCTTCTGTGCTATCTCCACTAGACTCTGGTGACCACAGATCTCCCACCATGTCTGTGGCTTTGTGTTTTCCAGAATGTCACATAATTAGAGTATGTAGCTTTTGGAGACTGCTTTCTTGACACTTCTGCGTCTTTTTATTTCTGTTTTACTACTGAATAATATCCCATTATTTATACCACTTTGCTTATCCAGTGGGCTTTAATTTGAACCAAAAAGTGGAACATGAGTTATAGAAAACAGATCAATCGGCCCGAGGCTATATATCTCAGTGTGGGTACAAACTGAGAGTGGTTGTCAATACTCATGGGTCCCAGCACTGAGGAAGTGGAAACCAGAGAGTCACAGGTTAATTCTTGTGTTTACATAGCAGATTAAAGGCCAGCCTGGGCTACATGAGACTCTGTTGAAAAAGCAACCACAAAAACCACTTCAATTTCTAAAGGAATATGCAGAAGCTCCAAGTGGATTTGGAGAGGGAAGGGGGTGTCCAGGGGGCTCTGGGTTAGTGGTCTCCAGAACTTTGTTCATCCGCTCAGCTGATGTTTGTGAGCACCCTCTGTGGGAAGAGTTACAGGTACTAGAGAATATGGAGCAGAGAGACCAGCCCCTTACTTCTTAAAGATTACACTTTGGTTGGGTGCAAGGGGTGTGGTTGCAGCTGGTCTGCCATGTTCTGCATCTATCCAGGCATGGCTCAGGACAAAGGAATTGACCCAGACTGGACAAGAGGTCACTATGGCTCTCTCTCATCTCTCTGAGCAGATTGAAGAAGGGGGGAAAGCCGACTCTGTGAGCTCCGGACTGCAAGCTGGGGACGAAGTCATACGCATCAATGAGGTGGCACTGAGCAGTTCCAGGAGAGAGGCTGTCTCCCTGGTGAAGGGGTCCTACAAGACCCTCCGGCTGCTGGTGCGCAGGTAAGTGAGCTGGCATGTCAACCCTGTCTCTTCTAACCCCTCAGTGTCACCTCCCTGTCCTGCCTGACATGGAGTGTAAATCAGCGTCACCTCCCTGTCCTGCCGGACATGGTGTGTAAATTATCTGTAATGCTGTCTTTATGCAGGTTTTTCTTTTTCTTTCTTCTTGCCCATGCTGTGGCATGAGTCAGGAAGCAAGCACTGTTTATCTCTCTTTTGAAACCCTCCCTGCTTTTCAGAGTTAGCACTGGCTTGTTACACAAGAGCTTTGCTGTCCGTCCTAAATTCTAGGTTTGATGAATGCCGACATATCCAGAGGCGGGTGGAGCTCTAAGCAGCCCTGTGTTCTGGACCTAAAGTGGTAGACTTAGAGCTAATTTAGGTGACATTTTGTTAGCCATGCCTACAACTCCTGGCTAAAAGACTGGTGGATCCCTCTTGTTTGATCATCTTAGGTCCTTTTTGGGGAAAGACTTGCTTGCAATATTTTAAGTTAGTTATTTTACTTTTAGGTATGTGTGTGTGCTTGTATGAGTTTTGTCTTCATGCATGTATATGCACCATGTGCATACAGTACCCAAGAAGGCCAGAAGAGGGTGTTGGATTCTCTGGAACTGGAGTTACAGATGGTTGTGAGCCGTCAGACCTCTGCAAGAGCATCAAGTGCTCTTAACCACTAAGCATCTCTCCAGTCCAAATATTTTTCAGACAGCATCTCAATATAGTTTCTTCATTGTTACATGAGGGTTAAAATATCTGCTTTATGTTGAGATATGAAAATAATCTGTGTCCACTAAATGAGAGGTGGATAAAGAAAAGGTGATGTATGTGTACAAGCTCATGTATGCAAAGCATACAATATGCATATACTGAAAAAACATACAACATGTAACACACATGCATATACTGAAATATTTTAGAGCACCAAAAGGAAGGATATTATACCATTTGCAACATAAAGAAAACTAGAGAACATAGTGTTTTCCACATAATGAAAAGAATTCAAAAGATATATTCGGGGCTGGTGAGATGATGGCTCAGCGGGTAAGAGCACTGACTGCTCTTCAGAAGGTCAAATCCCAGCACCCACATGGTGGCTCACAACCACTTATAATGAGATCTGACGCCCTCTTCTGGTGCGTCTGAAGACAGCTACAGTGTACCCATTTATAATAATAAATCTTAAAAAAAAAAAAAAAGATATACTCTGATCTGCCGGTTGGGATCCCATGAGTAGAATTCCTAGAGGCAGAGACTCCAGCAGCAGTTGCCTGGGATGAAGCCTACAGGAAATGCAGAGATGTTGATTAAAGAGCACAGATTTCAGGTCAAAGGCAAAAGAGGCCAGTTGTGGTGACACCCGTGTCCTACAGTTGGGAGGAGGAAGTTCGGTAAGCTTGAGGCCAGCCTGACTATATAGTGATTTTAAGGCCAACTGCTGTCAACTGGACCCTGTCTCTAAAACGCAACCAAGCAACCAAGACAAGGAAGTTCGAGGAATAGGCTCTGTAGCCTGGTGACTGTTATTACTGATACTGTGTTATGTATTTATAGTTTGCCAGGATAACTCTTAAGTGCCTTTACCACAAGCAAGCCTGGATGCACCCAGCACACACACATGGCGCAAGGGTAATAGTGTCCGGCAGTGTGTGCACTGATTCACTTGATTAATTTTGATTGATCATACTGCATACGTGTGTCAGATCATTACATCACCCATCTTGAGTATCTACAGTTTCTTAGTAGAGAGTGCTGAGAGTTGAATCTAATCTTCACTCACATTAAGAGCACACTCTACTCCAGAGCTACATCCCCAACTGCTATACAACTTTTATTAGTTATAAGTCACTACCGTTGGGGGCAGGCAGTGTATTTTACAAGGTGATTGAAAAGAGTAAATGGTATAGTCTACATAAATAGGCTTCTACTATTTATATAATGATTGTCTAAATCTAGACATAAGCATGTTTTGCTAGGTCAAGAACTAAGTGCCTATGAGATGGCTCAGTGGGTAAAGGCACTTGTGTCCAAGGTTTACAACCTAAGCTTAATCTCTACGGCCTATCGGCCTACGTGATGAAGTAGACAATAGACTTCTACAGGTGATTCTCTGGGTCTCCTGCATGTTGTGCTGTGTATGCATGCCTGCCAGTGAAATAAATATATAAATAAATGTAACCAAGGTTTTTTTAAATTTTTTAACTTTTATTGCATTACGATGAGAAAAGTTACATGATTTCAATTTATCTGAATTTGTTAACA
>NW_022196905.1:85041772-85042021 GCF_008632895.1 Mastomys coucha
TCTCTTCTATACCTATTATCCTTAGGTTTGGTCTTCTCATTGCATCCTGGATTTCCTGGATATTTTGGATTTCCTAGATTTTCTGGAGCTTTTTGCTTTTTGCATTTTCTTTGACTGTTGTGTCAATGTTTTCTATGGTCTCTTCTGCCCCCGAGATTCTCTCTTGTATTCTGTTGGTGAAGTTTGCATCTATGACTCCTGATTTCTTTCCTAGGTTTTGTATCTCCAGGGTTGTCTCTCTTTCTGATT
>NW_022196905.1:85042449-85054620 GCF_008632895.1 Mastomys coucha
GATAAGTGATTTTAGATCTGAATCTTGCTTTTCCAGTGTGATGATGTGTCCAGGACTTGCTATGGTGGAAGAATTGGGTTCTAATGATGCCAAGTGACTTTGGTTTGTGTTGTTTATTTTCTTATGCTTGCTCCCCCGCCCCCGCCATCTGGTTATCTCTAGTGCTACCTGCCCTTGCTAAATGTAACTGGAGCCTGTCCTTCCTGTGACCCTGGTTGTGTCAGAACTCCTCAGAGTCAAGCTGTCTCTGGGATCCTGGGATTCTGGGATCCTGGGATTCTGGGCTTGTTAAAGCACCTGGGAGTAGAGCTTCCTCTGGGTGTTTTAGGACTGGCTGTGGAGCTTGTGCCCAAGGTCTGCTCAGGACACTAGCCCAGAGAGACTGGAAGGAACTCCAGTCACTGGGCTGGCAGAGTTCCTGTGTGCCTGGTCCCGCTGGTTCCAGTTACTCTGGGTGTTGGGACAGATGTTGTGTCCTCCTCACCTCTGATCCTGAGCATGTCAGAGCGCCTGGGAGTGGAGCTTCCTCTGGATGTTGTGGGACTGGCTGCAGAGCTTGGGCCCAAGGTCCACTCAGGACACCAGCCCAGAGAGACTGGCAGGAATGTTATTTTGAACATAAGGTTTTGCCTTTGTTTCCACAAGAGAAGAAAAGCCTCGCGGGTGGAGCAGGGCTGGGCGAGGTATATTCGCACGCAGCTCAGATTCATTAGGTGCCCCGACTGGTGGGGCAACACTGGACAGTGGCTCCGCTCGGCCTGGTCCCTGTCCTGGGAGTGGAGCGGGCCTGAGAGCAGGCAAGTCTGCCTGAAGGGGAGGTAGGGGCCAGGGCTTGGGGCTGTAATCAAGTTTTTAAAAAAAGATTTAAATGAAACACGTCAACATTTCAAACATAGCGACTGAGTTTCCAGATGGGTAGAAAGTCTTAGAACGACGGCCATTCCTTCTTTCTAGAAAAGAGTCGAAGGTTTAAGTCACCTTTGTATGAACCTCCAGCTTGAGAACAGTGGTGCTAGTGAGGGTTAGAAGGTTGGTCATGGTGTCCGACAGGACTCTAGTCATAGGTGTCCCAAAAGGAAAGGAAACTGGTTGCCTATGGGTTTCTAGATGTGCTGTCTAATCATGACATGCCACTTGAGTTATTTCTAGAAGAATCTTTGCCAATTGGGTTTAACTTGGTATAAGAGTTGAACTCCGGCCTTGCTGCTGACTGATTATGTGACCCTCTAAGCTTCATTCACCTCATTTATTTAATAAAACACAAGTAATAGATCCTTCCTCAAAAGGACATTATACTGTAGCCGGGCCAGCACTTGGGAGGCAGACGCAGGCAGATTTCTGAGTTCAAGGCCAGCCTGGTCTACAGAGTGAGTTCCAGGACAGCCAGAGCTATACAGAGAAATCCTGTCTTGAAGCCCCCCCCCCCCAAAAAAAGGACATTATACTGACTGTGATGGATAAAGTTAATGTGCATAGAATATGGGCAGTCATCCATCCTATTTGTTCTCAACTGGGCTAGAGAGTCACGTGGGACTATTGCACTGTCATATGGCCACATATGTGGCTGCCTGCTTATCCAGAAGCCCATTTCATTCCTTCAGTGGATTTATTATGGTTTAGGGGCCTGTGGTTTGCTTATGGGCCTAAAGTTAGTGCTGGACATCTCAGCGCTTGTGGGATTTAGAAGTGTAAAGTCACATTATATAAACCCAGAAGCATTAACCACCATGGCCATGTGCTAATTCATTTTAAGATGGACGCTTCTAAATGGATGGGACTCAATATACTTCATCCCTTCAGGAATACTGAAGGGGAAGTGTGTTGACCTCTGCCTACGGGGGCTGATGTGTGTGGTGGTATCTATTCTGAAGGCCAGATGCTGTGCCCGCCCATTGGACGTCCAGGCCCTCTGGGCCCCAGGGAATCACACTGCCAAAGTCCCCCTTTCCAGTTTCAATCCTCACCACCAAATCCCCTTTCTGACTGACACATTCTTTCTTTAGATATGTTAATGAAATCGATAAGGTTACAGGCAGTCTTGCTCTCACCCGCTAGTGTGGGAATCTTTTTGTCTCTGGGGTGTCTGCTGAGTGCACCCTAGCTGGTCCATTTTGTGTCCAAGTTTAGCATAAACTCTCAGTGTTGAGGGAAAGGAGCCTGCCTCACCTCTCTCACTGGCAAACTGCAGGAGACGTGGAAGGGCATTTTCCTCCCATACTTCCAGATCCAGGGCAAGCCCCTATGCTGGACTCCGCTGCTTTCGTATCTTAAAGTTCAGCTTTCATATCCTGGCCTCAGCCTAAGATTTTGTTCCTTTCCATTTTGACAAAATGATTTGTGATCATTCATTTATTAGCTTGCTTTCCTTCATAAACAATCCCAATACTACTACTACTACTACTACTACTACTACTACTACTACTACTACTAGTGTTACATGTTTTCCTAGAAATGTAATTGATAGTGGCTGTCTATGAAGGACAAATAATTCGTATAGTCAAAGTTTATGTACCTGCTGGCACCTCTACCTGCTTCCTGGAAAGTTATTTTGGGTGGGTGAGTAACACCTGCAGGGTGTCCACATAAAAATGCCAAGAATAAGGGTGTTTATGCGAGTTTCAGGGTGACTGAGAACAGGCCAAAGTAGAAACACCTTCTTAAAAGGCTACAATGACAAGAGACATGCAAGGCCCCCAGTGAGCCTCAGGTCAAAGATCTTGGGATTTCTGCTGACCCATGAAGAGGGCAGAGCTCAGCCTTTCTTGGGAGCAAAAGGGTAGTGCAGAGCCTTCAGGGATAGAGAATGCTGTGCTGCTCGTGGGCCACAGTCTATGCTGGTGGTGGGTAATGGGGGTGATGGGGGTGATATGATAAACTAAAAAAGGCCTTGCCAGAGGAAAGTAAACATCTCCCAGCTGGAGAGACCTTTATGGAATGCGATGATCCAAAGCCCATACAAAGAGTGTTAATTTGAGTAAGAGACACAGTGAGACTCAACACTCCAAATCCTGTCTGAAATCAACAGACACTTTATTTGGCAGACATGTGTAAATACTTGTCTGAGGGCCACGTGACCTTCAGAAGGAAACTGGTAGATAAGAGGAAAAGATCTTCAGATCTAATTGATGACTGTATATGATACAAGATGCTTAAAAATAAAAATAGGTTTAAAGAAGTGACTCAGTGGTTACCAGCACTTGGCTGCTCTTCCAGAGGATCCGGGTTGGTGTCCCAGCATCCATATGACAGGTCATGGCTGTCTGTAACTGCAGTCCTATGGAGTCCAACACCCTCTTCTGATCTCCTCAGGCACCAGGTACACACACAATGCACAGAAATACATGCAACTAAACATCCACACACAAAAAAATAAATAAGGTTTGCCAGGTATGGTGGCGCATACCTTTAAGCCCCAGCCCTCTGGAAGCAGAGGCAGGTGGATCTCTGTGAGTTTGCAGCTGGCCTGGTCTATATAGCAAGGTTCAGGACAGCCAAGACCACATAGAGAGACACTATTTTAAAGAAACAGTAATAGCGGGGCTGGAGAGATGGCTCAGTGGGTGGGAGCACTGACTGCTCTTCCAGAGGTCCCGAGTTCAATTCCCAGCAACCACATGGTGGCTCACAACCATCTGCAATGGGATCTGGCGCCCTCTTCTGGTGTCTGAAGACAGCTACAGTGTACTCATGTACATAAAATAAATAAATAAATCTTTAAAAAAAAAAAAGAAACAGTAATAGCAATAATAGATATGTTTAAAACAATCCCCCAAAAGATTTATTTTTATCATTTGCTTTATATTGTATTATATTTATATGTATGTGTGTTGGGGGGGGGGGTTCATGTTCACTATATAAGAGGCCAGAAGAGGGCATCAGACCCTCTGAAGCTGAGGCTGAGTAACAGGTAGTTGTGAGCCACCCATTGTGGGTGCTGGGCACTAAAAGCATGATCTGACTTGTAAGGCTGCATTTTATATGATGACTGTGACCGACAGGCTTCAGACAGTGTTCATTGAGCGTGGGTTCATTCCCCTTCCAGAACTGGTCAGAGACAGGAGGATCCCTGGGGGTTGCTGGTCAATCAACCAGCAACAGGTCAGGCAAGGAACTCTGACTCAAAAAATAAGGTAGATAGGTCAGGAACATCTATGGCCAGCGGGTGAAGATGCTGCACTCACCAGGAGATCAGAGTTGGATCCTTAGAAGTCACACCATGGTAGAAGGACTCCACACACGCTAAAGCATCTCCTAGTGTCAACCTTTGCATCTACACACATATACACATACATGCACACCAAAAATTCATTTCTTAAAAAAATACTATTTTTGACAAGTAGTATTCTGTTCTTCAACTTGGTGAACATGCCCACTCACACGCACACACTTGTTAGTTAAGCAATTTATATTTAGTGTGTAAGAAAAAACTGAATAGTTTTCGTGGTAACTGTTTTGTCTGTTTTTATCTTATTATTTATTTATTTATCTTGATTATTGTTTAGTTTCATTTTGTGTTTGTTTTTGAGACAGGGTCTCTTTATTATGTAGCACTGGCTGTCCTAGAGCTAACTATGTAGACCAGGCTGGCTTTGAAGTTATAGAGATCCATCTGTTTTTGACTCCCAAGTGCTGGAATTAATGACACGTGCCACCACATCTGGCATTTTGGTAACTATTTTTTTTTTCTGAGTTGTTGTTGTTGTTTGTTTGTTTACTTTTTTTTAGGCAAGGGCTCACTGTGTAGCCCTGGCTGTCCTAAAACTTGTTATATAGACCAGGCTAGCCTCAAACTGACAGAGATACATCCACCTGCCTCTGCTTCTCAAATGCTGGGCTTAAAGATATGCTACCACACTTTTTATGCTTTTGGCAAGGTTTAGGCTAGATATGTGAGAGTTAGGATGTACAGGCAATGGCCAAGCTGAGGCTGCCTGGATTGGAGATCTGAGGGCATTAGGCACTAGCCGTGGAATTTTGGGCCAATCATTTAATCTCTGTGATGCTTAACAGAGAAATGTGTGACTATAGTATTTAGTATGGTGATCACAGCAGGGATCATCTGCAAATCAAGTGTGCATGTGTTAAGTAGATTACCTCCTTAATCTCTAGACCACAGTGTGCCAACCAGGGTCCTGGCCAAGGTAGGACTTAAGCAGGAAGAGGTTCTTCTACAGAGAGGAAGGAGTGTACCTCATTCAAGGCAGACAGTGGCCATTCATGCAGTGTGCCTTTTCAAAGTGAAATAGTACTTGTACTGTCTGGTTTTGTGTGCCAACTTGACACAGGCTGGAGTTATCACAGAGAAAGGAGCTTCAGTTGGGGAAGTGCCTCCATGAGATCCAGCTGTAGGGCATTTTCTCAATTAGTGATCAAGGGGGTAGGGCTCCTTGTGGGTGGTGCCATCCCTGGGCTGGAAGTCGTGGGTTCTATAAGAGAGCAGACTAAGCAAGCCAGGAGAAGCAAACCAGTAAGGAACATCTCTCCATGGCCTCTGCATCAGCTCCTGCTTCCTGACCTGCTTGAGTTCCAGTCCTGACTTCCTTTGGTGATCAACAGCCATGTAGAAGTAAGCTGAATAAACCCTTTCCTCCCCAACTTGCGTCTTGGTCATGATGTTTGTCCAGGAATAGAAACCCTGACTAAGACATTACTATTAGGTTTTGTTTTTGAGACAAGATTTCATGTAGCCCAGGCTAGCCTGGCATTTGGTATATAGCAGATTGTGACCATCTGATCTTCCTCCCTACCCCTCCTGGGGTTAGAATTACAGCATGTGCAACCTTGCCTGGTTTACACATGTCAGCCCTTGGGCACACCAGGTAAGCACATCCCATCTGCAATGCATCCACAGCCCATTTTCTTATTTATTTATTTATTTATTTATTTATTTATTTATTTATTTTTGAGATGGGAGTCTCATTTTATAGCTCAGGTAGGCCTTGAATTCATGGTAATCCTACTTCAGCTTCCCAAATCCTGGGATTGTATGCATGGGCTCCAAGCCAATTTGGAATCTTTTCCCTCCCCACCGTATCTCTTCAAGCTTAGTAGAGGTGTTTACTCTTGAGTTGATAATACATTAACATTTTTTAATTTTTTAAAAAGGTTTATTTATCTTTTGTATATGAGTACATTGTAGCTGAGGGTATTGGATCCCCATTACAGATGTTTATGAGCTTCCATGTGGTTGCTGGGAATTCCATGTGGTTGAACTCGGGACCTTTGGAAGAGCAGTCAGTGCTCTTAACCACTGAGCCATCGCTCCAGCCCTGATAATACATTAGAAAGGTTTTCTCGTATTTCACTGGGATGAGAAAAACTAGAGAGAGCCTGGAGGATTAAAGCACTGCAAGCCACACCTGTGCATAAGCTCTGTGTAATTTGCTTGGTACAGTAAGGCTCAGGTGTCCCTTTCAGTCTTGTGAGTTCTAGACTCTGGGAGTGGCACACCCCTGTAGACCCAGCACTTGACAAGCAGAGGCTAAGGCAGAGTTCAAGACCAGCCAGATCTGCATAGAAAATTCAGGCAAGACCAGGCTATCTAAAAATACAAACTAAGGGACTACATCCAAAGATGTGTAGGGATTTACGGAGAACCACTTGCTTTTTCAGTAGCTGATAGATTTGGACTACGGAAAAGGCAACCAGAAAACAAACCCAAAAAAGACAAAAAAAAACCAAACCAAACCAAACCAAACCAACCCTGATTTTTAGTTCATCTAGGACAGTACTGTAAATGAAGGGGACATTTCCATCTGATCTTGAATTTCCTGAAGGAGCTTGGGATACTCAGCTGACTTAAATTCCTACACCAACCCCTGAAATTAAACAGAGTGGCTCCAGCAGCTGCTCCCTCCTTCCTTATAAAAATGAGAGTGAGTTTGCTGCAGCCCTGGGGCCCACACACTCCCAGAGGGACCATCCCACATTTCTGAGGGCTAGGGAATCTCTTCGGATAAAGGGTGGGATGACGTTATTGGATCAGAATGACAGGCTCAAACATTTGTTGCCTCCATGTGTCTGATCCCTTTGACCTTTTATTTCTAGATCGAGATTTGAAATTGCAGCTTGCTCAAGATTTGCAAGTCAATGATCTCAAAATAAATGTCTTATAATGAGCACTATGCTGTTGAAGTCCAGCTTAATGGATACAGAATTAACTCTATTAACTATTAATAAAGAAGGGTTGGTCAAACCTGTTTCTTTACCAACTCATAGTTATAGTCTATGGGAGAAAATCATTTCTTAGACTGTATCCCTCCACACATTCTTCACAGGGCTGTCTCATCTCCCCCTACCTGCCCAATTCCATTCCCTGAAAATACACTTGACCATCTCAAAGCAACTTGCTGTGATTAACAGTGTGTTAGCTTCTCGTTGCTGTGACAAAACGCCTGAGAAAACTAGCTTAAAGGAGGAGAGACTGATTTTGGCTCATGATTTTAGAGTTTCAGGCTAAGGCATTTGATTGCCCACCAGACCTCCAAGTCACGGAGGAGGGACAGTGGGGCCCCTCTCATGGCCATGAAAAGAGAGAGAGGGAGAGAGAGGAACCTCAAAAGAGAAACAGTGATTAAAACATACCCCAGAGTGTTCCCTTCTCAGCCGACGCTGGTTTCCTCCGACTTGGCCCCACCTCCTAACTGGTCCATACCTCTGAATACCTGACTATGGATCCACACATGGATGAATTCATCTATGAGATCAGCTACAGTCACTTCCCAAACACCCCTCCTGAAACGGACCAAGCATTGGGACCCAGACTTCAGAAAGCTGGGAGGATAGTTCAGATCCAAACCAATAACAAAACCGGTCTTGTAAAAGCACTTTACAGTAAGAGTTCATCAAAGGAAGAAACTGAAATAAAACTCCTTTCTTGTTGCCTTTCTACAGAGCCCTGGCTGTCTTGGAACTCAATATGTAGACCGGGCTGGCCTTGAACTCACAGAGATCTGCCTGCTTCCCGAATGCACCTCAATACCTAGCTAAAATCTCCCTATTTTAAAAGCAAGAAACTTTGAAGCTGAGATTCAGGATCTCTTGCCTCATAAATAGAGGCCTACAGACCAAATGGTATAACAGGGGAGTACCAGGTGTCCGAGGTGAAAATGTCAACAGGATGAAGAAGACTTCAGAGACAGATTCCAATCTCAGCATTGCTGGGTTCTGGTTATAAATGTAATCTCTGTACATTTCTCCTTACAATAGAGGGGTAGAGCAATCCCGTCTTCAGTACCGAGGTGCTACGACATTGGTCATGAAGAGGAAAATTCTTCTTTGTAATAAGCAATCGGTATCCCATGAGGACCTTCTTTGGTAATATATATATTCTATTTGGTAGAATACATATATATATGTATATATGTATGTATATGTATACGTGTATATATATATATATGGGTTTTTTTTAGTTTTTTCTGTTTAGCCTTAGCTGTTCTGGAACTCACTCTGTAGATAGACCAGGCTGCCCTCAAACTCACAGATCCACCTGTCTCTGCCTTTCAAGTGCTGGGTCAGAGGTATGCGCCACCACCATCCTGTCTTAAAAAATATTTTAAGACTATACTGTTTAGTAATAATAAATAAAATACAACAGATTTGAAAAACTATAAACCTCTGCGCTTAGAGGGATCTTACTTGAAAAGAGCCTGTTTTGGGATGAGGGTTTTGACAAAAAGACAGTCTTCCCTGGAGAACCTGAGTTGGCAGAGTGCTGCTCACATTATGCCACAGCTTGTGGCAGGAAGCTGTACCCCAAAAGGGAAGAAGAGCTCACTAGGCAAGTGCTCTTGTGCCTTCTGGGGCTCTTTGGTTCCAAGGATTCATCAGAGGGATGACCAGTCACACACACATGCAGCCAATCTGAAGATGAACCCTTTGGACCAAGCAGTATGGTGCCTCTGGTGAAAGTAAGGTATATGGAGAGAACTGTTGAATAGACAGACCAGCAGTAAGAGCTGAGAATAAACAGAAAAGGTGAGAGAATCTGTTTTATAGGCAGCTGCAAAGTATTCTGTTTTTTAAGATTTATTTTTATTTTATGTGTGTGAGTGTTTTGCCTGTGAGTATGTCTCTATGTACCGCAAGCATGTCTGGCATTCACAGAGGCTAGAAAAAAACATTAGATTCTCTGGAACTGGAGTCACTGATGAGTGTGTGCTACCATGTAGGGTTCTGGGAATCGCATCCAGGTCCTCTGCAAAATCAACAAGTGCTTTTGACCATTGAGCCATCTCTACAGCACCACAAGTGTGTTCTTGAAACTCGAGTACTCTTTAAGATGCACAACTGTGGCCTTCTCCACCTTAGCTGCACACAGGTTTTAATTGAGAAATGCTTCTGCTTCATGAAGGTTCTAACTGCTACCTCATCTCTCAAGGTATGTGGAGGTAAATCCTCCATAGACATAGGAAGAGGGGAGGGCATGTTGGACTTCAGATATGGCTAGCATGCATGAAACCCCAGGTTCAACCCACAGCTCAAAACTAGGTTCAGTAGCACGGGCCTGCATCCCAGCACTTGGGAGGTGGAGGCGGGAGGATCAGAGGTTCCAGGTCATTCTGAGCTACAAATCAAGTTCCAGTTCAACTGAGTGCACAAGGGATCATAAAGGAAGTGGGTGTGTCCACACTAGCCCTGGGAGGACTGCACCGGAGATGGGACATCTAAGTTGAGGGTGGTTTCAGCTCCTGTGCAATTCTTCTCAGTAGTCACACGTGCCTCCTGGGTGGATGTGCTCCACTTCTGCCTCCTCTGCTCTCCTACCACAAGATCTCTAAAATTCATAATTTGAGCAAGCGGCTGGGATATGAGTGTAAATGTGGAGCTGTAGTACCACTTACAACATCTTAGGAGCCAGTCTGAGACTCCCCAAGGCGAAGTCAGTAGAACCAAGAGGTGTGGTAACTTAGCCTCTACACATTTCTTCCCACTTGAGCTGTGGTAGCTTGTGGGGGTGGGGGGGTGGAGCAGCGGTGGCAGCTGTAGTGGCCTTCGGCCCTCAGGCACACGTCCAAGAGGCCTGGCATCATGGGAATTTGCACCGTGTGCTTTGAGGAGGTATTTCAATCCTGCTGGGACCATACACAGAGCAGGTTTGGCCTCCCTGGAGTTCTGGGCTTCGGTGTAGACGACCGGATTTTATTTCCCAGCCAGTTGCTCCTTTCCGTGGAAAATTCACGTAACACATTATTGGGTTTCCTGGGAGGTCTGCGATAAGATTCCCTCACTGTAATGAGTAAAGGAGCATTTTCCCCCTGAAGCGTATAATGGTAGCTACTATTTTTATCCAGTGGGGTTGCATGTGTTCACTGAACACTAGCCACATACAAAGGAATGCCTTATTTGTTCCCCAGCGAAAGAGGCTTGATGATAAAAGACCTGATTTCATTCCTGGGATAGCAAGGCTTTATTTCAGACAAATGTATTCCAAACTGGAGTTGCCTCTCGGTGCCTGGCCGCTAAAGAATGACCCTCAAATATCTGTTTGAGCCTTTGAACATGAGGGCTGAGCTCTGAGCTCACACAGAAGTTAGAGCCAAATCCCAGGTCCAAGTATGGATACATCAGCTAGAACCAGGCAATTTTGGGTGGTTCCAAATGAAGGGAAAGCCAGATATTGGGAATTCTGCATTAGAGAATCAAAATGATCTAAAGCTACTTCTTCTACTCGGCTACACATAAGGATTACCTGGGGATTTTTTTTTTTAAGATTTATTTATTTTGTGTATATGCAGTGTACACTGCAGCTGTCAGACACACCAGAAGAGGGCATCAGATCCCATTACAGATGGTTGTGAACCACCACATGGTTGCTGGGAATTGAACTCAGGACCTCTGGAAGAATAGTCAGTGTCCTTAACCTCTGAGCCATCTCTCCAGCCCTAACTGGGGATTTAAAAACAACAAGGAATACTAATGCCTAACTTCCAGGGAGTCTAATTTCAATGAGAGAAGTGCTGCCTTGGCTGGACTTCAAAAGCACATAAAGGACAGATGGTCAATGAGGGTTCTGAGAACCCCTCTAAGTTGAGGCAGTGAGGAGCAAGAAAGTAGACCAAAGAAATGTGGCGGGTGTGGGGCACAGAAGGAGGGGGGCTGTGTGAGAATCAAGGCAGTATACCAAGAGGGCTGAGAGGAGGGCAAGGCCTGGCTTACGGAGAAATAGAGAGCAAAAATGTGTAACAGGTTCCTTCCTGTTGCCAGGAACTCTGAACTGGCTAGGACCTGAAGAAGCTGTCTGGGAAGTTTCCTCCACAGAGGCTCGTGTGCCTGAATTTCTGTCAGCTTTGTTTCTTATTATTGTTAAATGGAGGTATGGAATGGTTTTTAAAACTCAATTCTTTTGGGGGGAGAGTAGGGAAGATATGGTACCATGTAGCTCAGTATGGCCTCCAACTCACTCTGTAACCGAGGATAACCTTGAACAGGTTTCTGTGGTCAAGTGCTAGGATTACAGGGATGAGCTATCAAACTTGAGCTTTGAGGCAGTGCTAAGGATAGAGCCCAGAGCTTCAGCGTGCTAAGCAAGCATTCTACCAACTAAGTTATGTCCCCCAGACCCCCACCTTTTTAAAAGAGGTAGGGTCTCAATTGTGTTGCCCAGGCTGGACCCAAGGAGCTAGATTCAAGCAATCCCTTTGTCTCCTAGTTCTAAGTTACCCTCCTACTAGGTCCAGCTATTATTATTATTATTTTAAATAATATAATTAGGAATGAGTAATGATACATAGACGTGAACAGGGAAGACTTTCAGTGAGGAGCACTTGTGGTGCTTCCTCCTGAGCACCACTGCTCTGAGCCTACCTCGTCCAGATGGAACAGGGAAGACCATGGCCATCTGAGTGCAGTTGCCATGTTGGTGTGACATGTAACAAGAAAGGGGACTTGGTGCCACAAGGTTCCCGTCTAACAGGGCAAATCATTCAAGACCATTTCAGAGGGTCTAAAGAGACAGGACACGGAGCCAGTATTTCCTACGGCACGGGTGCTTACTTCATCAGTTCCTACTTCATAATGGTTCCCGGGAACGGAGCGTTACTTACCACCTACCCATTGCTCATGTTCTTCATAGAAAAAGCAGATCTTTGGAGGTTCTAGCAGTTTTGATTTAGTCTGGACAGTCATTTGTTTCTCTGACTACCCCCTTTCTTCTTTATGTATATATATATA
>NW_022196905.1:85054630-85088536 GCF_008632895.1 Mastomys coucha
ATATATATTTATGTGTGATTGATTGATTGAACGATTGACCAAGTGTGGTGATAAGGAGCTAGAGCCATGGCTGAAACTGGCCTTAAACACACTTGAACTCTTTTTTTAATTTTTATTCTGTTTATGCATTATATGTGTGCATTTTGTGCCAATATATACCACTGTGTGTTTGTGTGTTTGAGGCCAAAAGAGGAAGCCAGATCAGAACTGAAGTTACCTGGTAGTTATGAGCTACTTGATGTGTGTGCTGGGAACCAAACTCTGGTCCTCTGTGAGAGCAGCAAGTGTTCCTAATCTCTAAGCCTCTTCTCTAGCCCCTGACCTTGATCTCCTGGTCCTCCTGCCTTCTTCCTCCTAAGGACTGGGATTGTAGGTGTATACCGCCATACCCCGTGTCTCCTGACCATTTTAACTTCTTCAAGATGACAAATGTTCTTTTCAGGTCTTATCTTAGGGAAGAGTCTTAAAGAATAAGTTTGACTGTTTGTTTCTATGAGCCCCTCTTAAACACCAGTTGGCAGAAAAGTCTCCAGATATGATACAGTGTGAACAGTAGGGTCCCTTTCCGTGACTATGGCTTAGTAATGTGAATGGCCTTAAATGTGTGCTTGTTACCATCTGTCCCCTCAAAATCATCTGCCTTGGTCATCTTCAGAGGAGGCAGCTTCAAAGAGCCTAATCCTCAATTAAATTACACATGTTCTTCCTGGTACCAATTGGTTACAGTGTTGTGTCTTTTGTAGAGGCCTTTGTGGGTCTGTCCCTGGGCTACTGTACTACTTAGCTCTATGTCAGAGGCACACGTCTTTCTTCCACTGTCCCAGAATTCTACTGTCATGCTGTACTGTGAGGCTATATTTGCTTAGTGGATGAGGTGTGTATAGTTATACTCAGGGAGACGGCTGTTCACTCAACATATTTGTTGTTTCCATGGGAAGGTTGCTGGACTGTGTTCTTGGAAGCTGATTCTGAGAAATAGTATAAAAGGATTATTTGATATGTTTCCCCAAAGGTGTCTTTTAGGAATCAGCCACCACTGTTTACTGATTATAAATAGACAGGGTCCATAAGCCCAGGACACCTAAAACAGTCTTCCACAGGACTGTCCCAGTACCCATTTCCACAACCTCTCGTCCTCCATCCTCATAACTCAAAGGAGCAAGAAGTGAAAGAGAGGCAGCTTTTCCCACAAGCAGTCCCATGTCAGCAGTGTGCGCTGTTTAATCCAACTTAAACGCTGATTGGCTGCTCTGATGTCCTTCGCATGTTTGCACGGGCCTACATAGCCTGATGGATGTTCCTCGCTCTCTTCAGCTCTCCTTTTCTCTCCTCCCTTCCCCCTCCCTCTCTCCCTTCCTCCCTGCCAGAGAGAGTTATGCATTCTTTTCTTCTCCTTAGGATACACACCTATAGATGACCAAGCTTTTGCCCAGTGTGCCACTCTCTGAGCTTGGAATGTCTGCCAGTCTGTGATTCATGCCCGCTGCATATTTGTGAATTAACACAAAAGCACACCCAGCAACAGAGTGTACTTCAGTGGTTAGGTGTGCAAGCTCCAAGCTGGAGCCTTCACCTCTCAGCCTCACTGTCCTACTGAAGGCCCTTGGCCAAGGAATATTGATAGTGGCACTGCCAGCCTCCTTTGTGTTTTAGGTAGTGGTTTTGGTTGATTTTTTTTTTAATTCTTATTGGTTATTTTGTTTATTTACATTTCAAATGTTATCCCCCTTCCCAGTTTCCCCTCTGCAGCCCCCCATCCCACTCCCTCTCCCCCTTCCTCAATGAGGGTGCTCCCCCACCCATCCACCCACTTCTGCCTTATGGCCTTAGCATCACCCTACACTGGGGCATTGAGCCTTCATAGGACCAAGGGCCTCCCTTCTCATTGATGCCAGATGGATGAGGCCATCCTCTGCTACATATGCACCTGGAGCCATGGGTCCCTCCATGTGTACTCTTTGGTTGGTGGTTTAGTCCCGGGGAGCTCTGGGGTTTCTGGTTGGTTGATATTGTTGTTCTTCCTATGGAGTTCCAAACCCCTTCAGCTCCTTCGGTCGTTCCCCAAACTTCTTCATTAGGGTCCCCATGCTCAGTCCAATAGTTGGCTGCGAGCATCTGCCTCTGTATTTGCCAGGCTCTGGCAGGTCCTCTCCAGAGACAGCTTCATCAGGCTTGTGTCAGCAAGCACATGTTGGCATCCACAATAGTGTCTAGGTTTGGTGGTTGCATATGGGATGGATCCCCAGGTGGGGCAGTCTCTAGATGGATGATGGTTGATTCTTACGTGTCACCCAAGTCTCTCTCCTGTTCTCCTCAAGTTTCCTTATGTGTGGACTTGATATAGTGGTGTATCACAGTTAGCTGTGGGCTAGGCAGATGGCTCAGTCTGCAAAACACCTGCTTTGCAGATTGAGGACCTGAGTTCAGATCCCAAAACCCACATACAAAGAAGAGGCCAACTGGGAAGGGATAGAGTCAGGAGACTCCCTGAAGCTCTAAGAGAAACTCTCAAAAGAATAAAGTTAGTCAGTAATCAAGGATAGGCCTCCGAGACTTTGATCCAGGACTTCTTGATGTGTGCACAGGCAGTTGCACACACACACACACACACACACACACACACACACATACATACACACACACTTTCTTTTTTGAGACAGAGTCACTGTGTATCCCTGGCTAGCCTGTAACTCACTCTGTAGAGCGCACTGGTCTTGAACTTACAGAGATCCATCTGCCTCTGTCTCCCAAGTATTGGGATTAGAAGTGTGCAATGTCACATATGGCACACTAAATTTTTTTTGTTTTTTTTGAGACAAGGTATCTTTATTATGTATCTCTGGCTGTCCTGGAACTCAATATGTATCAGGCTGGCCTCTAACTCTCAGATATCCACCTGCCTCTGCCTCCTGAATGTTGCAACTAAAGGTATGTGGTACCATATTCAACCGTTTACAAGAATTATTTTATGTTTTATGTGTATGAGTATTTTGCCTGAATGTATGTGTGCTGGTTTGAATATACTTGATCCAGGGAGTGGCACTATTTGGAGCTGTGGCCTTGTTGGAGGAAGTATGTCACTGTGGGTTTTAAGACCCTCCTCCTAACCATGTGGGAGCTAGTCTCCTAGCAGCCTTCAAATAAAGATGTAGAACTCTCAGCTTCTCCTGCACCATGCCTGACTGAAAACTGCCATGTTCCCTCCTTGATGATAATGGACTGAACCTCTGAACCTGTAAACCAGCCCCAATTAAATGTTGTCCTTACAAGAGTTGCCTTGGTCATGGTGTCTTTTCACAACAACAAAACCCTAAGACAGTATATATGTACACTACATCGAGTACCTGGTGTTTCAAAGGTCAGAAGCTGTCATTTCCCTTGGAACTGGAATTTCAGAGAGTTGTAAGCTGCTATGAGGGTACTGTGAAGAACAACCACGGCTCTTAATCACTGAGCCATCCCTCCTGCCCACACTAAAACTTAAAAGTCACCAGGCAGTGGTGGTGCACGCCTTTAATCCCAGCACTTAAGAGGTAGAGGCATGCAGATTTCTGAGTTTGAGGCCAGCCTGGTCTACAGCATGAGTTCCAAGACAGCCAGGGCTACACAGAGAAACCCTGTCTTGAAAAAGAAAAAGAAAAAAAAGTCATGTGAATGTTAGCTTTATAATCCCATAAGGTACTCTGTAGGCTGCTTGGGAGTGGTGGGGGATGTCCTCAGTTTTACCCAGCTGTGTGCTCTGTGAGCTACAGTTATAGCTGACCTGCTGTGATATGCACATGGGTGAAACACAGGGGCACAAACTGAGTGCCTAACACTTTCTGATTAGATTTAAGACCTGGTCTCTAGACAGAAATAAATGGCTGGGCACTATAAATCTGCTTGTTTTATATCTGTGAAGAGACATCATGGCAAAGGCCACTCTTATAAAGGAAAACATTTCACTGGGGCTGGCGTACAGTTTCCAAGGTTTAGTCCATTGTCATCATGGTGGGAAGCATGGCAGCATGCAGGTAGACATGGTGCTGGAGGAGCTGAGATTTCTACATCTGATTCATAGGCAGCAGGAGACTATGTCAGTGGGTGTGGCTTGAGCATAGGAGACCCCTAAGCCCCGCCTCTACAGTGACATACTTCCTCCAACAAATCCCACCTACTCCAACAAAGCCACACCTCCTAATAGTACCACTCCCTCTGGGCCAAGCCTTTGAGTGCATAGGTCTATGGGGGCCATACCTATTCAAACCACCTCACAGGTCAAGAGCCTATGGCTGGAGAATTCATAAACCATAACAGAGGTTCACCTACTGCTATTATTTTGCTAAATTGACATAGTATTAGACCATCCTCTAAATAGTAATTCTGTATCCACAGATTAGTGTAGCTCCCAGACCTCAGTGGAAAAGCCCTCCTTGCTCATTCGTGTGTGTGAGGGGGAGCAGGGGGGTGGTTATTTCAGAAACTTTCAACCATTCAGAGGACTGAGTGCTCAGCCTTAAGTGGGACAGGTGTGTCATACTTCTTTCTGTCAACATTTTGGAAGAGGGAGAAAGATTTCAAGAGGCAGAGGTTTGGGAGGACTGAGGTAAGGTAGTGTCCTCTGGACATGACAGGACCACTATACACGTGGTCATATGACCTCACAGCAGCCGTGCTTGCCTGCCCAAGGTCTGTGCAAGACCAAACTAGTCAGTATCCCATTAAATAACGGGAGGAGCTCATGAGACCTCGCCCTCAGCTGAGGTTTCTTTTAAGGCCCCTGGTAGACCGACCACCCTCACACTCCACCAGTATATGAGTAGCACGATTAGACTCAGTAAGATTTAAAACAACAACAAAAAAGACATGAACCTGGTGAGAGAGATGGTAGGTGTTTGGGGGAAGGTCTGCTCCCAGAGGAACTAGGGAAGGCGTAAGGGAGGATGTACTCAAAATACATTGTAGGCATGCATAATATTCCCAGAGAATTAACAGAAAAATATTGGTTTGACAACAACAAAAATCTCTCCAGAATATCCTCCTCCCAGTCCATTAGTTCTAATTTAGCATTGCAACTCTGGTGCTAGCCATAAGTCAGACTCTTTGGCAGGAAAGCTGGCTTATTGTCATCAACATCATCATCACTACCACCACCACCACCACCACCACCACCACCACCACCATCATCATCATAAACGTATGATGCAGGTGGAGGGCACATGTGCCAAGGCAATGTGTGGAGCTCAAAGAACCATGTTTGTAGAGTTAGTTCTCTCCTCCCTTCTTTACACACACTCTGGGAATCTAACTCAGGTCACCAGGCTTGCTGACCAGTGCCTCATCTAGTGAGACATGCCGCTAGCCCTGGAAGCCCTTTTTTTAAACAGAGTTGCCAAAGGGTTTAAAGCTTGCAGCCTGCAGGGTAGCGGGCTCTGTCCTTCTCTCCTTGGCTTACACAAGGCACAAAGGATGAGATCAGGGTCTGCATGGGCGACCCCACAGTCATTTTCAGCTCTCTAGCGTGATGCTTCTTCTTGCCCCTGTTGTACAAGGAAAGTTCAAAATTCAAAAACTGAACCTTGAACTTCAGTCAGAGACCGGGGAGCGTTCTTATTTCCTAAAGCTACCCATAAGCATTTGAGAACACAACCCAAGTGCCTGCTGCTTTATTTTTCCTTTAAATACCAAGAGATTGTAGCTTGCCCTCTTTCCAAGGGCATGGCAAGCCACAGAAGTTTCTAAAATTAGATCTTTTCTGGTGCAGGTCACTGAACAGGAATGGTCTCCTGTTCAGTCTATTTACACAGATTTGCTTCTAACACCTTCACCACAACAGTGCCTACTTGACTTGACAGGAGGACCCACAGGAGGTTGTGGGAATTCTCAGTCAGATTCACTGCGGGGGTGGGGGTGGGGTGGGGGGGTAGATGGAGGGCTGAGATTCCCCGGGCAGCAGCCCCACCCTAGCAGTGCTGTTTGGAATCCGGGGGCCCTTTCTACCTTTGACTTATCCATCTTTTCCATTGCTGTCCCCAGGTCAGGGCGGAGGTCAGAGCCTCCTTATCAGTCCATGAGATGCTATCGAACAAAAAAAAAATAATAAATAAAAAATGAGCTCATGTTCAGGAACTTAAGGGCCACGTGGTTTCACTTTGTCTGTATAACCTATCTGACGCTTCTCCCCTGGCAGACTCGTGGGCTTACAAGGCATCCGCTGGCTGCGACTGTACCTATCAATATAAAATGCTCAGGAAAAAAAAAATCTAACTTATCTTTGCTGTGATCTTTTCAGAAGAGCTGGCAAGAATAAAAATTGGTCTTTTCGTTTTTGAAAAAAAGAAATTATTTGTATCTATGTGTGTTTGTATGTGAGGCTACAGAGCCTAAGAAAAGAACCTTAGATCCCTCCAACTGGACTTACAGGTGTTTGCTAGCCCTCCCTGGCAGGGTCTGGAAACCTGGTTTTAACAAAATCTCCTGGAAGAGCAGTGTGTTCTTTAAGCACTAAGCCATCTCTCCTAGGGAGGTTTGGTTGTTTTTCTGTTTTGTTCTCTGTATCTAATAATTTGTGTCTATGCCTTCCCAGCCTCTAAACACGCAGACTACATAAATTGTATTAGAATTTGAGAGTCATGTTCTAAACTTAAACCAGGATAGAAGAATCGGGGGGAGGGGGAGGGGGGGGACTTGACATTAAACAGACATAAAATGACTGGACCGGATGACTATACACACTGATAAGATTTGAAATACCTTCTGAAGAGGTAGATTATTTTGGATCAAACTTATGATATTGTTTAGAGGAATCAATCTTGATCCACGTATTAGCCAGCCATCTGAATACATGATTCTAATAAGTACTCAAAACTAAGGGTTTTGAGTTGGGTGTAGAAGAGTATGTCTTTAATCCCAGCCCTCCAGAGGCAGAGGCAAATGGATCTCTGTGAGTTCAAAGCCAGCCTGGTCTTCAGAGTGAGTTCTGGACTAGTCAGGTCTACATAATGAGAAACTATTGGGGGAGGGGGGAGAGGAAGGAAGAAGAGGGGGGAGCTCAAATACTGAAATAAAATGAGCTTTCACACTCTTATCTCAGGAGAACACTGGAGACATATTTTTAATTTATTTTCCAGCTGAAGAAGTAGACTTTCAAGAGGATAATGTGGCTTAGGAGACATTGTCCCGCTAAGTGTGGATTTGAACTCGGGCGTCTGACAGTCTAAGCTGCCCTACCTGTCTGTGTTCTGATGGGCAGGTTTTCTGTGCTTGCACAGCCTTGAAGCAGCTCCAGCTTGGGATGACCCAAACTCTGGGGCTGACAGCACTTTCCTTTGTTTTCCTTTGAAGAGGGCATACTCTGGGAGCTTTTGTTTTCCTAGGTGGGTTGATTTGCATTGCCTTAAGTAAATTGGCCTTGCTATCTAGTCTTGCTTGTTTAATGGGAGCAAGTCTACAGGCCAATAAAAATCCGGAATGGAGGAAGCAGCCTAGCAGAAGGGGAAAGGGCGGAGCTCCGTGGCTCACTGAGATGTGGGCTGCTCTAGTCATTTTTTATCGTACTTCCTCCTAGAATAAAGCAAAACAAAATCACACAGCCTGGTTCCAAATGCAGTTTGTTCTGTAATTAAAAAAAAAAAAGTTAAATACCTTTAGTATCTCAATATTGGCATAATCATTGTTTTGTAAGGGAATATTGGAATATTGTAGATTTCCAGTGAGATGTTTGTCATTCCTGTCCCAAACAGACCTGCTGGTACTCACCACTGGCCTTAGAAAACCCCCCCACCCCCCTTAGAAGGCTGGGCAGCGCCTGGGTCCAACGCTGCTTCTGAAGGCACGGGTGTTTGTCTTTGCTGCTGATCACCACCAGTTCCACAAGGAAGCTCTTAGCCTGCCCACTCAGCTTGTTCCTGCTTCCTGTAAATCTCCACCCACCATTTGTTCCTCAAAAGCTATTGCTTTCTTGTTTCCTCTACCAAATTCTTCTGTCCATTTCTTGACTTTCCCCTTTCTTCTATTAAAACATCTCCTGAAAGCAAATACAATCTTATATTGACTTAAAGTGAGGATCACTACACACACACACACACACACACACACACACACACACACACACTTGGGAGAGGGGGTTCTCAACTAGTCCAGGTAGGCCTCCACATCAATGTGTAGCCAAGGGTGACCTTGAACTTTAGCTCCTCTTGCCTCTACTCCCAAGTGCTAGGATAATAGTCTGTGCAACATGCCCATTTTAACCAGACCTAGGAATTGAACCAGGTCTTTATGCCTGAGCTCCTAGCTAGCCCTATTTGTGCTTTTAAATGCAGTTTTGAAGTTGATCAATATTTATCCATAAAGGAATAAATATTGCCCAGTAGTATAATCTTAGTGATAAGTTTATTGGTGTTCTCTGTGTTTAGAAAGGTATGTCCTATTATCTGTGTGTCTGTCCTTTCACCGAAGCAACCTTCAAGTCAGGCAGAAAGTGACCTTGAAGGCTGGCTACAGCCAGGTCAGCCTGGGTGTTGGCAGTGTCTAGAGCTTGCGGTGTGACTCAGATGTCCCCAGGACCTCTGGCAGAGCTGTCAGTTTCAGTTCTTAGTGGCTTGGGAGTTGTACCATGAAGGATAAAGGGGATTTCAGATCCCTGACAGTGGAAATAAGGGCTTATTTTACGACTGTGGAAATCGTCTATAAGAGATGTTGAGCAGGGCAGTGGTGGCGCACACCTTTAATCCCAGCACTTGGGAGACAGAGACAGGTGGATTTCTGAGTTTGAGGCCAGCCTGGTCTACAGAGTGAGTTCCAGGACAACCAGAGCTATACAGAGAAACCCTGTCTCGAAAAACTCGAAACTTCCCCCCTCAAAAAAATAGATGTTGAGATGACTCCAATGTGCACCTCTGAATCTTGACCATTTCAGAAGAACAGTGAATGGCATGTCCCAGGCTCAGCACTGTGTCTTTGTGTGGGTTTGCACCTCTGTGGACAGTCACAAGGAAAGACTATCCTGAGCTTCATTTTCTTTCCCACCCAACGGTACTGAAGTATTAGCACAAGCCGAAGATCCAATGAAGACTGAGTTTAGAACTAGTATTGTCCTCATTTAGCACAATGATGAGATCACAGCATCATTCAGATCTGGGCTGCAGTAAACTGCAGGATGAAGAGAGACCTGAATGTGTGGCCCATCAACCCATCATCCCATGTAATCATGCACTTGGACGTTACAAGTAAGGCAAGTAAGGTTGTCAGATCTGGCAAATAAAAATACAGTTTGAACTTCAAATAAATAGGGAATGATGTGTGTGTGTATGTGTGTGTGTGTGTAAATATGTCTATACCCTCATCCTATCCTCGTATGGTTTTAATGAAGTGTCCTGTGTTGAGGGCTTAATGCCAGTTGATAGCATTATTGATAGGTGATTGTATACTGAGGTTATTGGATGCCCATGGTGTTTTGCCATTGATGAATTCATAGCTGAACACGCTACTAAGAGGTGGGGTCTGGTTGGAGGAAGTAAGTCACCGAGGCGTGTCTTGAAGGGCATATCTTGTCCCTTACCCCTTTGCTTTCTCTACTTCCTGGATGCCATAGATAAAGATCTCTGCTCTTCCTCCTGTTGTCACGGTGGGACCACTGACCTCAGACTTGCCTTGACCTCCCTTCCTGCACTTCCCAGGTACTGGGATCATTGTGATTTTGCTAGGGTGGGTGGAGGTAGTGGGGGAGGTAGGGGGATATTTTGTCACAACAATGAGAAGCTAACTAGCATATAGAACAAACTAGATGAATAAGGAAATGTGGAATTATTTTATTCTACTTTTTTGCTTTACCTAAATTTAATCTAGTCTTCCATACAGACCACTCTTGCTAGTTAAAGAAATAAATGAAGCGATACACTTTTTGTATTAGGGAGAATGTTACCGTGGCTATGTCATTTGAGTAGTCTTTGCGTACAAGACTACTAATTTAGTATTTAGTCTCTAAAATAAAGCATGCCCCTCTCCTGTCAGCCTTCTTCCTTGCCCCCCAGTTTTCTTGATCAAAGAGGTAGGGATTTAGGAGTTTGGGATGTTGCTGAGTATAGGTCAGTGCTCAGTAAGGGGCTGGTCCCAGGCTTTCTGTATAACCTTCCTGGTCCCTGAGCAGAACTCAGTAGCCCCTGGGTCTCTGGTCACTTTGATCTTGGGTGATGTCCTTGGGATGACTGGCTTGCAGATTCAACCTGCTCTGTACTCCCTGAGACCAGACATGTCAGCCTGAGTCAAGTGCTTATCCCAGTTATCTCTTGTTCTGGGCCCACACCCAGCTCATCTCAACCCTACAGGAAATTTACCACAAGTGCCATCCCTAGCATCCGATACTACAGAATCCTCTCTCTGAATACTAGGGATCTTTGCGTGGAGGTGGGCACATGCTGTCTCCTGGGATCTCCACTGGAGCATTGAAACCAGGATACCCTGTGTTCTCACTTCCTGTGTTCTCACTTCCGGTATTTACACACATACCTGGCCCCTCCCTCCAGGGTCGAGAAGGAACAACTTGGTTCCCAGTGTGACTTGTCATGGTTCTCTCATTTCCTCTCATTGTGGATGGGGATCCGAAGATGGGTGGGAGGGACATCCATCTGCTTTGCACCATGGGAGAATTAGTGATTAGAATCCTCTATATAGGGCTTAAGACAACACACTGTTTTTGTTTTGTTTTGTTTTGTTTTGGCTTTTGTTTTTTTTTTTTTTTTTTTTTTTTTTTTTTTTTTTTTTTTGTTTTTTTTTTTAAAGTGCGATCTTGGACCAGGAACTTTTAGGACATATAAATTCCTAGGCCTTTCTGTAAACACCTTGAACCAGAAACTGTGATTCAGACCCAGCACCTGGAGTTCACTAAGGCTCTGTTGGGATCCTCATAACCCTTCAGGAGCCATGGGCATTACAGATTTCCAAAAATTCTCTCTGTCTATCACCTCCTCTCATGGGTGGCAAGCCTTAAGTCTTGCTAAACAGACCAGATAACTTTCTTAATCTAATTAATTGATTACCTACTAGATAAACTGAAGACATTATATAGTAAAGAGAAAGCAGTCCCAGCCTATAAATATGAGACACTCTGACACACACTACTGGGATAAACCAGTGCTACTGAAATAAAGTGGTTATAGAAGACAAGGAATTCTATAAATACCTAAATGGTCAAATTCCTGGAGACAGAGCAGAGTGGGAATCCCCACAGCCTTTAGGAGGGGAGGAGAAGGACTCGCTTTTGAATGGTGACAGAATTCTAGTTCTTTAGTGTAAAGAGCATACTGAAGATGGGAAAGATATGGCTCAATGGTTAAGAGCAGTGGCTGCTCTTCCAGAGGACCTGAGTTCAATTCCCAGCATCCACATGGAGCTCACAATTGTCTGTGAGTCCAGTTCTAGGGAATCTGGCATCCTCACACAGACATACATGCAAGCAAAACATCTATGTGCATTTTAAAAATAATCTTTTAAAACTAAAATAAAAAAGAGGCAGTTGAAGATTGGCAGGAAGCATGTTGCAGTGGTGAGCCATTTGCCTAGCTCAGGTGAGGTCCCCAGTACCAAACACCAAACAAAAAACAAATAAACAAGGAGGGGGGAACCCTAGAATTGGATAGTTAAAACAAAATGAAGCCTGTGAGTTAAGGATGGCATAAATTCTTAACAATAGGTATCAGTTTGAGAAAAATCGCCAGGTGGTGGTGGTGCACGCTTTTAATCCCAGCACTTGAGAGGCAGAGGCAGGCGGATTTCTGAGTTCGAGACCAGCCTGGTCTACAGAGTGAGTTCCAGGACAGGCAGGGCTACACAGAGAAACCCCGTCTCAAAAACAAAACAAAACAAAACAAAACAAAACAAAAAAAAAAAAACCCGAGAAAAATTACTTAGCTGTTAGCCACAAAACACAACCTTGGCAGTTAAGGGTTATATGTGAATACAGTGATAAATGCTGCTTGTAAATCATAATTGAATTTGGTTCAGAGGTCTAGTTCAGTATCATCAAGGTAGGAGCATGGCAGTGTCCAGGCAGGCATGGTGCAGGAGGAGCTGAGAGTTCTACACCTTCATCTGAAGGCTGCTGAAGAAGACTGGCTTCCAGGCAGTTAGTTCTTAAAGTCCACCCCCACAGTGCCACGCCTACTCCAACAGGGCCACACCTCCGGATAGTGCCACTCCCTGGGCTGAGATTATACCAACCACCACACCCTATCTTGAAAAACAAAACAAAACAAAAGAATTTTATACAATGTATTTTGATCATATTCATTCTCCTACCCTGACCCATCCCAGATCTACCCTACCTTCCCACCCAGTCACATCTGTGCCCCTCCCCACTCCCTGCCCCCATCCTTGAATGACATTTGTGCTGCTCATAGACTTGGATGTGCGCTTTCCCACTGGAGCTCCGGCAGCCTACCAGGTGCCTCACCCTTAAAGGAAACAGATTTTTCACTCGGCAGTTATTGATTGCAAATAGCTCCTGAGCTACAGTGGGCCTTTGTACTCACCTCCCCTCTCCATGCTGGGCTTGTGTCTGTCTTGAGCTTATGCAGGTCTGGTGTGTACTGTCATAACTGCTGTGAGTTCCTGTGTACAACTGACAACTGCCCCGTTTCCCTGTCTGGAAAACACTATTACCTTTTAGTCTTCCAGGACCTCTGCACCTCTTATAGTTTTTCTGCCCCCTCTCCTGAGCCTTGGGAAGGGAAGCTGTGATGTAGATGTTCCATTTAGGGCTGAGTATTCCCTTTTCTCCCAGTCTCTGCACCTTGATCAGTTATGGGCCTCTTGTTAATCACCCTCTGAAAAGAGGAGTTACTCAGATGAGGGGTGAGAGTTGCACTAATCTATTATATAATAATAAATCATTGTAAGTTTAATACTCTGTCCATTTATCAGAATAACAATATGCTCTCCTCTAGGACCTATGAGCACCAATAGATTCTTAGCTCAATAATAGGGCCAGGTATGCTTCATCTTATGGAGTGGGCCTTAAATCCAATCAGAGCGTGGTTGGGTGTGCCCATGATGCTTGGCCACTCTTGCACCAGGAGCCACATCTTGGCCGGCTGGTTGCTATGGTTTCACAGTTAGGTACTGGTGATCAGTTTTCTCCTTCAGCAGCTGGCACGGCACCTTCCAGCACTCTGACGTCATCATTGTTTCCATTTCATGCAGCTCTGCCCTGATCTGAATGATTTCTTTCCATCTACTGTTTGAGATTTGGTTTTATTTCTTTTCCAGGGCTTTACAATCTATTGAGATGGACCATTAGGGGCTGGAGAAATGGCTTAGTGGTTAAGAGCGCTGACTGCTCTACCAAAGGTCCTGAGTTCAATTCCCAGCAACTACATGATGGCTCACAGCCATCTGTAACGGGATCCAATGCCCTCTTCTGGTGTGTCTGAAGACAGAGATGGTGTATTCACATACGTATAATAAATAAATGAATCCTTTTTGAAAAAAGAAAGAAAAGATGTATTATTAGGCTATTTGTCTGAAATTTCTCAATGTAGCCATTTTGAACGGTTTAAACTCCCTTCTTTGGATCTTTTTTAAAAATTATATCCCATAGGTTTTGTTGTAGTGTGTTTTTATTTTCATTTGATTCTGGGAATTTATTAGATTTTCAAGTATCCCTTTGTCATTCAATAGTGTACTGTTTAAACTCCAGGAGTGTGTGTGCATTCTAGGGTTTCTCTGACCACTGATTTGTCGTTTTATTCCATTATTCAAATAGAATATAATGAATTTCACCAGTTTTCCAAAATTGCTTTGTGCCCTAATGTACAATCTAATTTAAAGAAACTTCCAAGGGATGCTGAGAAAAAAAAAGTGTATTCTAGCCGGGCAGTGGTGGCCCATGCCTTTAATCCTAGCACTTGGTAGGCAGAGGCAGGAGGATTTCTGGGTTTGAGGCCACACTGGTCTACAGAGTGAGTTCCAGGACAGCCAGGGCTATACAGAGAAACCCTGTCTTGAAAAAACAAAACAAACAAAAAATATGTATTCTAAAGTATTTAGATGAAATGTTCTGTAGATTTCCATTAAGTCTATTTGATCTAGCATATCATTTAATTCTATATTTCTCTACTTTTTGTCAACTTGTGAGAGTAGGTTATTGAAGTCACACATTATGATTGTGCTAGGGTTAATCTGTGGCTTTACATCTAATAGTATTTGTTTTATAAAGCTGTTTTTATCTCCTTTTAGGTATATGCATTTAGAATTGTAGTGTCCTCTGATTGGTTGTTCCTTGAACCAATAGTAAGTGACAGTCTATCCTCTGATTGTTCCTTGAAGCAATAGGAAGTGACTTTCTATACCCCTTCCTCTCGCTCATTCTGGTTTAAAGTCTATTTGGTCAGATCTGTGACACCTGCTTTTTACTAGGTCCATTTGCTTGGAATGTATCTCCTATACTCTTACCAGAAGGGTTTTCTGTCTTTTGCAGTGAGGTGCAATTTTTGGAGTCAGCAAATAGATGCTTTCTGCTTTTTAATCTAATCTATAAATCTGTGCTTTTTTTTTTTTTTTAAAGTTTTTTGAGACAGGGTTTCTCTGTGTAGCCCACCTGTCCTGGAACTCACTCTGTAGACCAGGCTGGCCTCGAACTCACAAATCCACCTGCCTCTGCCTCCCAAGCACTGGGATCAAAGGCGTGTGCCACCACTGCCTGGCAGATCTGTGCCATTTGATTGGGGAATTTAGGCCAACAATATTCAGGGTTGTGATTGAAATATGTGTATTGAGGGCTGGAGAGATGGCTCAGGGGTTAAGACTACTGGATGCTCTTCTAGAGGACCTGGGTTTGATTCCTTATATCCACATCACAGTTCACAACCACCTATAACTTCAGTTCTAGGAGATCTGATGCCCTCTCTGGCTTCCTTGGGCTCTAGGCATGCTTGTGGTATATAGACACATAGGTACAAAACATCCATACACATAAAATAAATTAAATTTTTTTATCTTATGTGTAGGTGTATTTTATATATAGGTATATGTGTGTATGTATTTTGTATATTTTATTTTGCCTGCATTTATGTCTGTATATCATACATGTGTCTAGTGACTGCCTTGGGAAAGTGTGTTGGGTCCCCTAGAACTGGAATTGTAAGTGGTTGTGAACTACCATGTGGGTGCTAGAAATTGAGCCCAGGTCCTCTGGAAGAGCAGCCTGTTCTGCTAACCACTGAGTTATCTCTCCAGCTCCAAAATAAATGTTCTAAAGGGAAGGTGTGCTCTGAATGCTATTATTCTGTTGGTTTGCCAGTGCTTGGCTCCCTCCCTTCCTCTTTTGCTTAACTCTTTTTTGTAATGTGGTTTGGTCTTCCCTGTAGTCTCTTAGATAGGCCTGTTTTTCTTCTTACTCCAAAGACTTCCTTCGAGTATTTTCTGTAGAGCTGGTTTAATGCTCATAACCTTCTTTATAATGAAAGGTTTTCATTTTCCCTTCAATTGTAAGAGCTTTGTTGAGTATAGCAGTTAGGTTGGCAGCTGGCTTTCAGAATTTGGAATCCATCATTCCAAGTTCTTCTGGCATTTAACGTTTCTGTTAAATCAGCTGCTGCTACCCCAACTGCTCTGCTATGTGCATGCATGACTTGGATTTCTTTTTCTGCTATCAATACTCTTCTTTCGTTCTCTATATGCAAAGCTTTAATTGTAGTATGGTGAGGGGAGGTTTTCTCTAGTGGTCTTGAACTTTTGGTGTCCCAAGTACTTCCTGTATCTGATTTTGGCATCTCCTTTTCTTCTTTTTTCTCTTTTCTTTTCTTATCTTTTCTTTTCTTTTTTTCCCACCTCCCCCCTTCTTATCTTTTCCTATCTTTTCTTTTTCTTTTCATTTATTTATTTATTTTGGTTTTTTGAGACAGTGTTTCTCTGTGTAGCCCTGGCTGTTCTGGTACTCACTCTGTAGACCAGGCTGGCCTCGAACTCAGAAATCTGCCTGCCTCTGCCTCCCAAGTGCTGGGATCAAAGGCGTGTGCCACTACTGCCCGGCGGCATCTCCCTTTCTAACTCTAGGAAGTTTTCTGTTATGGCTCTATTTTAGACGTTTTTCTCTGCTTTTAGAAAGATGTTCTCCTCCTATCATCAATTTGGTCTTTTCTGACTATTAAGTAGGTCTTGAAATTCCCATTGGCACCTTAATTATTATACTGTCTTTTGTCTCTTTTTGATTGTTCCTGTTCCTCTGAGCTTGATAGTCTGTCTTCTCCTTAAAAAAAGAAAAGAAAAAAAATCTAAAATTATTTTATGCTATGATGTTTTGCCCACATATATGCCTAGTGCCCTCAGGGTCCAGAAGGCAATGGATCCTCTGGAACTGATGCTATAGAAGGTGGTGAGCTGCCATTTGAGGAATTGAATCCTGGTCCTCTGGAGGAACAGTCAGTGTGCACCTGTCTTCCCCCAAGAATTTCCATGGAGCTTTTTGTTAGACATGTTAACGTTTGGTTTTTAAGGTGCTTTGGTTTCTTAGCTTTGATTCGACTCTAGCTGCCTTTCCTCCATTGAACAAGGTAAGCATTAGGAAGCAGAATGGAAATGTTCTTCCCTGTCAGGTTCAATGATTTGAAGCAGGATTTATTATAGCAAATTATCATCAAGCTAATTGCTTGACAGCCTCTCTCCGCACTGCTGGCTGGCGCCACAGAGCTGATCTACTATGCTGATAATGGGCTAAGAGAGGCAGGCATGAGGAATTCCACTACCCCAAAACCATCCTTGAGTTTCAGCGAGTATACCCAACACGTACATCAGTGCTTTCAGAGCATATAGGGTAAACCAGGTTGCCCAGGTTCAAGTACCATTGGTACTATTTGTTAGTTTTGTGACCTTGGGCAAATTTTCATTGTTTTGTGTCTAAGACTGTTCAGTTGTAAAATGAGAATAATAATCATAATAAATAGCCTCCCTTGTAGAGTTATTGATAATATTAAAACAAAATTCCAGCCTGGCAGTGGTGGCGTATGGCCTTGGGAGGCAGAGGCAGGTGGATTTCTGAGTTCAAGGCCAGCCTGGTCTGCAGAGTGAGTTCCAGGACATCCAAAGCTACACAGAGAAACCCTGTCTCGAAAAACGAAACAAACAAAACAAAAATTCCAGGTTGGAAATTTGGCTTATTTAGTGTTAGCTTATTCGGTAGAGTCCTTACCTAGTTTGCACAAAATGCTTGTTTTGGTCCCCAGCATCACACAAATTGGGTATAGTAGTGCCTGTTTGTGATTGCAGCACATGAAGGCCTAAGCAGAAGGATCAGAGGTTCAAAGCAGTCGTCTACTGTACAGTAAGTTAGAGGCCAGCCTAGGTTATTGCACCCTGTTTCACACAAAACAGAACCAAATGCTCTATATGGCACTTTGTGTTCTTTGATATGCAGTAAGTACTGTACGAATAGCTAAGAAAGTATGTAAGAGGAGCTAGTGTGTTCTGATATGCAGTAAGTACTCTACGAATAACTAAGGATATATGTAAGAGGAGCTAGGGTGTTCTGTTGGCGTTTTGGAGTTTTGTTTTTTTGTTTTGCTTTTTTTTTTTTTTTCTGAGACAGGGTTTCTCTGTGTAGCACTGGCTGTCCTGGAACTCACTCTGTAGACCAGGCTGGCCTCGAACTTAGATCTGCTGTTTTTTTTTTTTTACTTTGCCTATTTTTGTGATGTGGTAGCTTTGTTCCATGATACTGTTTCTCCAGAGTTTTTGTCCATAGAGCTAAGTTCTGAACATAAGTGTAATTCCTTGACCTAATTCTTAACACTAACTATAACTCTGGGTTGTTGGGGACTTTAAGGGGATAACAGCTTAATGCCTTGTCCTTCCTTCTGGCCACTCACATTTTTATAAGGAGAGTTCCTTGGTTTCCCCAAAGAATTATAGACTATGAAGAGAGAGTAAGAACAGGGTTGAGCCGGGCAGTGGTGGCGCACGCCTTTGATCCCAGCACTTGGGAGGCAGAGGCAGGCAGATTTCTGAGTTTGAGGCCAACCTGGTCTACAGAGTGAGTACCAGGACAGCCAGGGCTATACAGAGAAACCCTGTCTTGAAAAACAAAAACAATAACAAAACAAAAACAAACAAAACAACAACAACAAAAAGAACAGGGTTGATTTGGTTGCTTTGGGCCAGAAGCCTAGAGGCAGAATGAAATGAAGTGGGCTGTTGACTGTCATCACTGACGTCAGCAGTGAAAATCATGCCTTTTGATTTCTGTCTCATCAGTCGCATGTGTCCTATAATCATCAGACAGGAAGGGGTGATACTTTGGCCTTACCCGGCATCTTCACTTTATCTCATCAACCCTGTTAGTGCTGAAGTGCCATCAGATTGACCAAAAAAAAAATGAAAAAATGTTCACCCAAGTGCAAAGTTGCATTGGCTTATTTGCCAATGAGTTCACTCGCCCGGAGCGTCCTGGAAAACCTGACTCCTTCAGACACTCTAGAGTTCTCCAATAAATACAGTTTCCTATGATCGTAAAAGAAAATGGACTGGAAGAGATAAAATGAGCTCATCAGGTTCCTTTCTCAGCTCGCTGGTCAGTTTTCTTTCAGCCAGGAGTCTGCATGTGAGCATTCACAAAGTTCAACTAAGCTAATTCTGAAAGTCACCATGGTTGACTGAAGCCTTTTGAAAATCACCTGCATGTCATCATCCCTGTGGCCATTGTCACTCTCACTATTGTGATCCATTTGACAATGCTCTGTCTTCCAAAGATACAGCACAGCAGCTGGGGAAGTGGCTAAGTTGTTAAGTCAGTGCCTGTCACCAAAGCATGAAGTCGGATCCTAAGCATGTATGTAGAACCTACTCATCAGTTACCCAGTGCTTGGATTTGGGGACACAGACATGCAGGACCTTGGGACCTCATCTGGGGTCAGTGAGAGACAAGATCTTTTTTTTTTTTTTTTTTTTTTTTTTTTTTTTTTTTTTTTTTGGTTTCTCTGTATAGCCCTGGCTGTCCTGGAACTCACTCTGTAGACCAGGCTATCCTGGAACTCAGAAATCCACCTGCCTCTGCCTCCCAAGTGCTGGGATTAAAGGCATGCACCACTACAGCCTGGCTGAGAGATGTGATCTTAAAACAGAGGAAGGTAGAGACTAATCAAGGAAGAATACTGGACATAGACTTTTGTTGTTGTTGGTTTTGGTGTTTTTTTTTTTTTTTTCAAGATAGGGTTTCTCTGTGTACCCCTGGCTGTCCTAGAACTCACTCTGAAGTTCCTCTGCCTCCTAAGTGCTGGGATCAAAGGTGTGTGCCACCACTACCACTATAGAGCTGGACACAGCCCTCTCACTTCCACATACACTCATCCCCACACACCCACATGAACATGTCTATGCATGCACACACACACACACACAAACACATACACACACTTTGAATTCTATAAGCGATACGTGAAAAGTATCATTTCTTCTGAACCTTTTATGTGATTTTTTTTTAATAATGCCTAACTTACTGAAAAAGCTTCTGATATAAGCCAGCAATCGTTGTCTGTACCTGGGGCTCACAATAAACAAGCATGCTTGTCCTCAAGCAGCAGACATTCTTGTGAGCACAGGCAAAAGACAGTCCATACAACATGCACACAGTTAAATGTGGACCGTGTATAGCATGTTGGAAGTTGGCGAATGCTCTAGAAAAAGGAAAGCAGGTCAGACACCAAGAGGCTCTTTTTGTCTCCTCCATTCACAAAATTCCTTACATTCCTCCTGAGGGTATTAAGGACAAACTTCTCATTTTCAAAAACTTACTGAGGGAGAGGTCTTTGAGCTTTGGGAATATGTCGTAAATATGCAGTCAAGAGGGTTGACAGGCATCCAAATCCACCTTACATACAAACTCCATCTGTCCCCAACTCCTAGAGAAAGGTAAACGTGCTGAACTCAGCCAAAGAGTAGAAATCAAGTAAAGAAACCAGGCTTTTGCTTTTGGTGCAGTTTTTCCACCTCAGATGTCATCTCTAATTGTAAACAGGCGGCCTGAGAGGACATGTGCAAATCATTAAGGAAAATCTTTCAGTTGCTGAGGCTGTCCATCACATTCTTTGGCAGGGTAACATGAAACCCTCCAGTCTTTGGGTTTATTTTTGAAAAGGTGCTCGGAAACTAGGGTATGCTGCTTTCAGGGAAAATAGAAAATAAAAACATCATAATCTGTCAAAGACTCATCTAGTATATCATCTTTAATTCCCTTTTCACCACAACAAAAAAATGACATGGGAAGATACACGATGATGCTCTGGACCAGGATCCTCCAAAGCTGAGGCACAGTGTGTCATGGTAAGGGACTCGCTCACAGTTATTTTGCCAGGCAAGCCCCACCCTTCTGGTCTGAGGGTTCCACAATATTGCTTCCAGAGTAGATGTTAGTTAATCCCTCTTCTAACAAGGGCAACACCACTGGTTGCCAAAGGAGCTAGGCAAGGAAACGGGGAGTGAAGATGTTTGCAAACGCATCCCAGATGTGCACTAGAACTCTGAAGTGAGAGCAACTCTTACCTGAGCTATGGGTGGTGGACAGGGAAGCAAGCAGTCCTGTGTGTCTGGTTCCTCTGCGAAATGAAGAGGATTCACAGACATTCCAGTGGGAGATGCTTTTCTGCATCAAAATTGTCTACAGTGATTGTGAAAGGTATCTGTACTTGACAGCTTTCCATTGCTATAACAAAATACAGTCCAGTCCACTTGGCATCCTCAGTACTGAGATTAAAGGTGTGTGTCACCACACCTAGCATAAAAATTAATTTATATTAATATAAATGTATAAAAATTAATATATTATCTTTTAATAATATGATATCAATGTAGATATATTCACATAAATGTGTATTAATATACATATATAATGTATAAACATATATATACATATATATATATATATTATAACTACTCTCTCTTGAGAACTTCATTAATGCTTTTCAAGGTAGGACTCCCAGTGGCTCAGTCCATTACTTTAGTCCATTAGATTCTTCCTAAGACTCTTCCTAAAGGTTACAAGCTTGTGCATGTGCACACACACAGACACACAGACACACACATACATATACTCACACACACACTCATACATATACATACATACGCACTCCACCCCACCCCTGCCAGGATTATCACACTGAAGGCAGCATCTGACACACAAACTCTGAGGGCCACACACTCTATGAGTGCCACAGCTACCTGACTGGAGGACCCCAGGTTTTGCTGTCCTGCCTGTGAGAGACAACCTGACTACCTATGACGACTGAGAGGGAAGAGACACTCTGTTGCCTCACTCTCTTCTGGTTGTGATGAAGGAGGGGAGAGCAGTCCTTTCTCTCAGGGACTGTGCTGAGTGGGCTCTACTGATATCACCATCCCCAGGCCCCACACCAGCTAGGAATCAGGCATTTAGCAGGTTGTGTGGAGTCACTAGTGAATGTCAGTGTGAATCACAGGGAATGATGGGTGATGTAGAGGCTTTGGGGTCATCTCCCACAGGGTAGACCTACCTGTTCCCTGCCATCCCACTACATGCTATGAGATGCTTAACAGTTACTCTTACCCTCCTTGTCTATAAGGCTGGGCTAATAATTACAGTGTTTTAGTGATGATTCAAGAACATGACTTCGTCACTACAGGCACAGTGACAATTGTGGTGAACTACAGGTTTAACCACAAGCAATTGCTGCTTTTGTAGTGGACCAAAGTCAGAGGTCACATGCTGCGATCTCATTCTGTGACGGGGCACCCCCCCATCACCACACCTACTGGAGACTTAACCTAGAACTTCACACCTGCTAAGCAAGCACTGGGACCACCGAGCCACACCTCAGGCACCAGCATCAATTCTTTGTAGATGCCACAGTGGCTTGCTTTCTCAGCTCACGAGTTGTAAAAGGACAGGCACTTTAACTCAGCATAACTTAGAGAGGTTTTTCCTTGCCTGTTTTAGTTTTCCTAGAAATTCACCAAGGTTTCTATTACTATATAGCAGAGCATCCATGAAAATACGTGCTGTATATATAGTTCTTAAAATCGACAACCTGGGGCCTGAGAGATGGCTCAGTGGCTAAGAGCACCACTGGCTGCTCTTCCAGAGGTCATGAGTTCCCAGCAACCACATGGTGGCTCACAACCATCTATAGGGGGATCTGATGCCCACTTCAGATAGGCGGATGATATACATGCAGTAGAGCACACATATATTAAATACATAAATAATTAAAAAAATAAAAACAACCTGTTGAGAGTATCATCAGGAAGAACTTGAAAAGATGCCCAGGGAGCTTAGGCCTACAGAGCCAGACTAGCAGGGCACTGCTGTTGACTTAAGAGGATTTGAACTATCCCCCTTGAACCCCCGCCAACCCCTGGGAATATTGTTGTTTGGAGAATGGCATTCCCAGTAGAAGGATGCTGGAGATAGACAGATGTCAGGTGTAACCGTTTAAGTGAAATCCTTCTCATTTTGAAGCATACCGACATCTTGGAGACACTTTAGATTTTCTCCGTGTCTGAGCTGTGTCTGCCGCTGAGTGTGTCTTACAGCGTCCTTTGTGAGGGTGGTAGGGTATCTGTGTGTGTTTAGTTTTTCCTCACCTAAGAAATGATCCGAAATCAATCTCCAGTCTTTTTCAAGGAAGTTCATGAATTGTCTGTGAATTTTCAATGTTTCCTCACACACCATAGCATCCCAGACAAACGAAATCCATTTACATACCCACGGACTCAGACGCACTTGGAGCCCCATTTTCTGCGTGCGTTGTTCTCTCTTTGTGTCTATGGTTACTGTTAAGCTGACCCCTACAGTCTGGGGCAAATACCAAACTTGAATCAAGCGCTGACTAGCCATACAGCTGCAAAGGATTGCCGTTTCAGGGCGTACAATGGCTTCAGCTGGCTGGGTGTTAGGGAGCCTGGGACAGCCCTGCCCACAGGTGGGCTGCAATGCCCACTTCACTGGCGTTGAAAATGCAATGTTTTGTCTCTTTCTTTTTTTCAGTAGCTTTATCTATTTTCACATCTGATGTGATTTTTTTTTCCTCCAATATTGGATTTCATTGTTCAGAACGGTGACTGTAAAAAGATCTTTGTATTTGTGTTTCCTTGTCTCCTAGTCTGTAAGAAAGCTTGCAAAAAGCCATAGCTAATTAAAAATTGAGTTCCATCAGCTGCATACACACACACACACAAACACACACACACACACACACACACACACACACACACACACACACGCGCGGGCGCGCGCCTTGCCTTCCTTGCACACCGAGTTTGAGTGTTTGAGGACCCTGGGGCGGTGCCGTGGGCGGGCAGAGAGTGTTCCTAACTCGACAAACAGCTCTAAGGTGCCTGGAGCAGGGTGGCCCGCGAGCTCGGTAGAAACCGGCTCTCTGGTTCTGGCCAGAGAGTGGACGTCCCTGCCATCAGGGGGCCAGCTCCTGTCAGCCAGGCCGGCAGACGATTGGCTGGGGAGAGGCAGTAATTCGAACTGCCTTGGTACTTAGCTAATCAGGGCAGCGCAGGTTCCAGGAGCTGAGAGGTGCCTGGTGTCAGACACCTGCGTCTTAGCTCTGCCTTCCTGGAGCTGGCTGCTCCAGTCTGCAGTCGGCCCCTGTGCCACCTTGCCCAAGCCTCCAAGGCCGGGTGGACCAGCTTGGCTGTGTGTCACGCCGGACAGACGTATCCAGCAGATAACTGAGGACAACGGAGATACCTGAGTTTCCACTTCAGTGAGGTAAGGTCCGATTCAGTCGGTTATTTCTCCCCAACGTGACTTCTCCAGTGATCTCAAAAAGTATGGAGACGATAAACTAAGGAGAGACAGAGCCTTTATGATGAAACTGATGTGTCCAGCTGGCAGATAAGCCAGCAAGATGATACGATGAGAGCTGAGCTGAAAAGGGTGAGCGGGACCTGACAGACTGCAGCGACCCTTGCCACTCTGTACACTTACTGCCACTGGGCGAGAACTCACTCCATGAGAGTAAAGGGACTTTTAATTAAAGCAAATAGATCTATATACCGACTTTTGAGAAAATACAAAGTGAGGCTAGACATCTTGGTGGTTCCAGGGTCTGACCTCCAGGCTTCCTATTCTGATCTGAGCTGGTTTTCAGTTCTCTTTAGCTGGTGTGAAGGGAGGGCACATCTCATTTCCAGGTTCATCCAGCACAGGTGACTTGGCAAATTCTACTTTAGAGAGGGAATTGGATAGTATCACCTGTGACTCTCCCTGTGATCCAGAAGTCAGACTCCAGACTAAACTGGAACAGTAAAGATGCTTAGGAATGGTGGGCCCTGACTCTGCTTATACCTCCTCTCATATGATCACACTAATAATTGTTTGACCAGTCCTTCCAGGACCATCCTTAGTTCCCACTTGGGCAGCCATTAGAGTGCTTGTTATTTGAGGAGTTGGCGGAAAAAGATTAGTGGGTTCGAAACCAGTGCTGCCTGTTTCCGCTCTGACTAGCAGGAGTAGTCTAATCTTGGGTTTTAATTTGCTTTTAATGAAAATAGTTTACAAGTAGGTAGGGGTCCTTTTATAAGTCAAGGGATTCTAAACTGATGTTGAACTCCTCCACACAGGGAGATGTTTACCGTTTGCCAGAGATTCTAGTCAAGTAGGAAACCACGGTGGGGAAGACAGATAAAGGGAAGGTAGCAAGCATTCAGAGAGCCTGCAAGCAGAAACACTACGCTAATCATCCTGAGATGTATTTTCTCCAGTGTTTTAATCAGTTGGAGTTTCCCATCTCTTCTTTAGCTAGCCTGTCTTTATAAAAACATTTCCCTATAGCAGCAACATAGAAGCAATGAATGTGAATACCAAATATGATTGCTTTGACCAGTAAAAGCCCCGGTGGGACAACAGCAGGGTCAGGTAAAACATGATCACCACACAGGCATGTTACTATAATACGTGTGTGCTTGCTAGACTCGGTTGATGAGAGTTTAAAATATAGGTTGATGTGTAGGTAGTAAGATAATACCAAGTGCTGGGAGACTTGGAAAGAAATGGGCACTGAAGTCGAAGTAGATGGCAAATATCCAGCATCGGCTCTTATGTTAAAATTCCACCCCTGGCTTATGAATTATGACCAAGAAAATATAGAAATCAATAGCGGTGTTCAGAAATAAGGGTCAGTCAGTTTTGTATTGGAAGGAAGCAATGCGATCTTTAGTCAGTATTCTTTGAAAAAAAAAAGTCACCATAAAAATATCAGTGTTTTTAAAAGATACCGAAAGGAGAAAGTCAATTGAAAAACTCTAATTTCATACTGTGCATGGAAAGTCCCTGTACACTTGTGCAGAGTAGGAGGATACCACAAATATATAACTGAACACAATCAGTAGTAACTGGGGTGGACACATAGCTATTTCATTCCAAGAACAGTATCTTTAGAGAGCTAGATTGGGGGGTATGGGGATTAAGTATCTAAATTTATTGTTTCCCTGGAGACGACCATTTTTAAAAGTCTCCTTCCTGGAGCTGTGGAATGCCTGCTTACTCCCTCCTTGGCTGTGTGGTGCTGTGGACAACACACAATGGAGCTCAATAGAACTGCCCAGCCCCCTCCCCACATGGTGCGCCCCACTGGCTGGCTTGAAAGGTTCAGCCCTAGGAACAGAAGGCTACAGCTGGCAGATACTTCCTCTTAAACCACTTTCCTCTGCCTCTGCCACTGTGCCTGGTCGTTGAGAGCCCAGGGAGGCCCAGGAGTTCAAAAGCTGAATAGCTGGCCAGAGTCCTCTGTATGATTCAGCCAAGGCATCTGGTAGGTAAACTGAGGTTCAGCCACCCTGGACATAGCAGCATCCCCCCCCCCCACACACACACCCAGCTGCTGGGCTTCATTAAAAATGTCACCGACTGTCATCTGGTTGAACCAAATCTTTCTAGGCATGCTTTTATAAACAGACAAACCACACAGTAATTCAAATGGTTCTATTCTGGGACAGTTGGGAAACTGTCCTCTCAGATGGGAGATTTTGGAAGGCAAAAGTACGATGAACAGACCAGATTCTGGGGTGAAAGCCAAAGGCCAGGGCAGCAGTGTTATCTGTGGCAAACCCGCTAACCCCACAGACAGAAGAGCCCTCCACAACCAGATGTGCTCAGAGGAAACTGGGAGTTGCCTCTGCTGTCCCTGCTTGGTCAGGTGAGCACTGGCGACCGGCTCCAAGGACAACTGCTTTAGTGCTGCCGGCCAAGAAAACGCTGGGCTGGAATGTAAATGAACTCCACCCTGAGAAGCTATGGCTTGCTTTGTTTTTTTGTTGTTGTTTTACTGGGTTCCAAAACTCCACCATGAGCAATAAAGCTCTTGGGACTGGGAAGCCTTCGGGTCAGCACTGGGGGACAGCCATGCAGGTAGTGGGAGGCGAGCAGCCAGCTTCCGCCCTTATCTTTTGGTTCTCAGCAGCCGAGGGTTTAGTGACCTTACTTTTAGGCCACCATTTCTCGGTTTCTCATTCATCACGCTTCACTGACGTCTTCATCTGATAGCAGGTCTGTCAGGATCATTATCCTACTTTGGAAGACAGAGAAAGGGACCAAGCATTTGCTTAGTTATTGATAACAAGGTGGAATAAAAAATACCAGCTGCTTTCTCTTCTTCCCTTCCTTCCCTCTTCAATGTAGCCCAGGCTGTCCCCAAACTTAATAAATAAATAAAGATGACCTTGGACTTGTGATCCTCTTGCCTTGCCTGGTCCCAGCTGGTTTTCTTTCCTTTCTTCCTTCCTTCCTTCCTCCCCCGCCCCCTTTCTAAAAAGTGGAATTAGAAATCCTTCAACTTTTCTTTCCCCTAGCCCTTCTGTCTTGGCCCTAAATCTGCTTCCATAAGAAGAATACCGGTGCCCTGGTGTGAGGCAAAGCTTAAAGACAAATGATCGGTTACAGTGGGGTGTGTCTGTGGGTGTATACACAGGTGTGCCCACCTGGAGCCACATCTAAGTGAGGTGGCACCCTTTCCCTGGAAATGTATGATCCTGTCATTTATAACAAATTTTCACCAGGGCGCCTTGACCAGAGAGGCCAATGTAGGAACTGCGGGAGAGCCAGTCTGAAGGGGGTTGGGGGAGCTGCCTCTGAAGGTATGCCAGGAATGTTAATGGTATGCCTGAGTGGCGGGCTTCAGAGATCCAGCTTGGCCTGAGAACTGTTCTTGTGGCCATCTGTTGTGGCCTAAAAGTCTCATAGCAACGGTGGTGTCTCAAGAATGGAGCCCCCCCTTTGTAAATTAAAATTAACTAACACAAAACCCAAAATTGCTCCACTGCCCAAGAAGAATCGGGACAGGATTCGGATTCTTTCTGCAGAATGATGAGCGTTTCAGGAAGAAAAGCCCCCGCATCCTTAATTTCTGTTCTTTAAATGAGCAATTTGTACTTGCTTTTGAGGTCTTCATTTTTCCTCCCCAGGGGTAGAGTGCTTCTTTTTTCTTTTTTTTAAGAAGGGAGTAGAAACCTAGTTGCTCAAAGCTATGAGCAAAATAATTGGCAAAAATAAAAATATTGCTTGATTTAAAAAAAATGGTGAAAGTGTTGTGATTTCCTGGCATTTGTTGTTCTTCATAATCCAGTCAGCAGCAGCATGCATCCCCACCTCCTTTGTAATACTGTGAGCTTTTTAGCTCTGCCCTTTAGTAGATGAAAGGAACTTAAGATTAATTTTATTGTGGCATTATATGTGCCCAAGGAGGGAATGTCTTGAATCTGGCAACTGTGGACCTTAGGAAGGAAAAGAAGTAATGGTTGTAGTTTCACATGTGCACTGGCTCTGCTGTTGTATTACTATAGAAACCACTCTCAGGAGAATGTCGACATCTCCAAGTTTTGTAAAATTTCCCATGGAGGGCACAAAATATTTCAGGTGATTTTTGACTATGTGCATACAATTTTTAAAAATAACTTATTTATTTTTATTTTATGCACATTGGCTATGTGACTGTATGTATATCTGTGTGAGGGTGTCAGATCCCTGGAACTGGAGTTACCATGTGAGCTGCCATGTGGATATGTGGATGCTGGGAATTGAACTCAGGTCCTCTGGAAGAGCAGCTAGTGCTCTTAACCACTGAGCCATCTCTCCAGCTCTCTGAGTATACAAATTTTGAACACAGACACACATGCATTAGTAAGTTGATTCCTGAAATGTGTTTATTCAGGTTCAGTGTCCCACCCTGATGGTTTAGGGCAGTCCCACTGACCCCCCATCTCCCCCCCAAAAAGGGCACTGGCTAAGTTTGTTTTCTGGAATGTGAGTTCCTAGGGATGGCAGACTCTCTGTGAAAGGCATATCCCACTTGCCTACTCTGGCCCTGTTCTCTCTTATGTAAAATTTAAACAGTGGATACTTATGGAGAGACTGGCCATGTATTAGTTGTCTTTCTAGATACTGGATTTAGAGTTGTGAACAACGGCTGGAGAGATGGCTCAGTGGTTAAGAGCACTGGCTACTCTTCCAGAGATCCTTAGTTCAACTCCCAGCACCCACATGGTGGCTCACAACCATCTGTAATGGGATCGGATGCCCTCTTCTGGTGTACATGAAAACAGCTACCATGTACTCATGTAAATAAAATGAATAAATCTTTAGGGTTGTGAACAAAAGTGAACATTCTAGTCAAGGATCACAGATAATGAACCAAAAAAAAAAATCATTCAGTTGTGCTGATGGATTTGAAAATAGTCATTTCTGCAGGGAAACAGAACAGAAGTGGAATCTGTATATATAGTGATATAATACGATGTGAGATATATAGATATAGATATATAATGTGAGATGTGTGAATGTGTGTGTGTGTGTGTAGGCCTGAAGGACAGAATAGCATTTACATAGGGAAGTGTTGTTGGAAGAGCTGGGCAGCCAATGAGGGATGAGCTGGGCAACCAATGAACCAATGAGCAAGGAGCTGGTTGCCTCTGGAGAAAACATTAGAGAAGGTGGGTCATTGTAGAAGCCTCTGTCAGTGCCTGTTGGGACTTCCCTCAGAGAACAGTTGTTAAGTATTCAATGATGGAATTTGTTATTCATAATGCCTGGCCCTGAGAAACCCTTCATACTTGCTAGCTATTGTTCATTCATTTATTGCTGCTGTGCCTGAGGTTCAGAGGCAGAACGAGCTAGTATATCGCATAGAGTTGTGGGTCTGTCCAAAAATGCATCAGTTGCCACCAGAAATGTTGCAAGAAAAACTGTTGACCCGTAGGCCAAGGGATTCTTGAGCATTTGCTTGAGAATTTGGCTTATAAGATCTTATCGTAGCATCCCTTGTGAAGATTAAGCTCAGGCCTTGGACTCTTAAACTACTCACTTCCCTTGGTTGGTCAGTTCTCAACCCTCTCTTCTCATGTATAGAAGGAAAAACTTATTTAGAAAAAAGCCGGCCTGGAGCTGGGAGGTTGCTAAACATTGGCTGTGTAATTGTGAGGATCAGAGTTCAGATGCCCAGAAACCCAAGTAAATGAAATGCCAGCCGGTGTGGCCACCTGCTTGTAATTTCAGCGGCAGAAGGCAGAGACAGGGAACAAGAGCAACCTAGCTAGTGAGAGTCTATATCAGTAAACTCAGGACTTAAATCAGAGACCCCACCTTAGGGAATAAGGAGAGGGATGGAGCATGGGTCTTCATATGAACTTCCAGGTCTCCACAATATGCTCCCACACATATACAAAACAAAACCAGCCCATGTATGCACAAACTTGTAACACACACACAAAAAAAATGGAGGTGGAAAAGGAAACTGCCATTGTTTAAGAGAAGTCATTGTTCTTATGCAAATGCTAAGTTTGCACTCTCAGGGTCAAGTATATTTATATCAGGTACCAATTTCCGCTACAAAGGCTGCTGGTTCTCACTGATGTTCTCCGGTCTCACATGGGGATGTCTGAGTCTTGATAGCGATGATCCCTGCCCTAGGCCACAAGATGAATTGGGAGGACCTTGTGGCAGATATAATGACTAAGAATTAGAGTGTTTCTCATCCTGCATAAAAACCTCCCAGAAACGTTCGAAGACCTTTCAGAATGATCATATAGACATCCCCGCTTTAAATGCCCGAATCCGGTTGTATTGACTTCTTTCTGTGAACTTGAAGAAGTTAGTCCTAAGTCATGGCCAGTGAACACTGGCTCAAGCTTCAAGAAGACAGAGAATTTTTCCTTCTAAACACATGCAGACTAAGTTGGTCAGGATGACCCTTGCTCCAGAGCCAGGCCAAATACATGCTCAGTGAAGAGTCTATGTAAAACCATGAGCCTTCATCGTGGGCAATGTCCTCAGAGAGGCAAGCACTTCAGTCACCTGAGGGGTTCTCAGATATTTGGATGAGAGCCTGACTCCCAGTGTCCCTTCCAAATCTGAGTTTCCCCACAGTTTCTGAAGACTAGATTCTTCTGGAACGGTCACCCGGAGTTGTATTTAGCTCAAACGTTAGTTCTGAGAGCAGGAAGTTACTGAGGAGAGCAGCTTTGATTTACTTCAGGTCAGTGGCCAGGGGAGTCATCCTCTTGTGGTGGCCACCCAGGTCTAGCTGCCTGGAGCCCTCGATGATGCTGTGTGCCTTTGTAGTTCCCAAGGCCAGTGAGTGGTCACATCACAGCAGCCGGCTGCCAGCTACCTGTTAAGATCAGTGGTAGAGTTCACGTTCTTTTCTGAACTAACATGAATGTATTACTTATTGTCTTCTGAACGGCTTACCCAAAACACTAGCTGTCAATGTAGCCATAGGACAAAGTGATGACTTCTATTCCCGTGTTAAACTATTTCGATATTGTGGTAAGAATTTAATCAAGATCACATGGTGGCTGAGCTGGAATTTGAACTGAGGCTGTCTGCCAGTGGGTAACAGACATGCTAGATTTTGTTCACAAAGCTTTTTGTCTAATGCTATGCCTTCCACACCCTGTTTTGTGGTGCAGGGACTCGAACCCAGAACACTGTGTATGGTAGACGTGTGTTCTACCATGGAGCTACATCCTGAACACCATGTACTTTTTATAATTGTCATAGCTTTCTTGTTGGTTGAGAGGAAAACTGTCATATGCTATATCATTACCTTTTATTGCCCTCTGTGAGGCTAGAGAACATAGCTGATTGATTCCCGGTGCCTAGGTTGGTGCCTGGCACACGCAGATACTCAAATATTTATTGAGTAAATGTGTGTCATGAATGAATAGCAGTAAGGCCCTAGAAATGCCTCTCGGTCCCCAGATGCAGAGACATTTAAAGGATGTGATTGTGCAAAATTCCGTGATGAAAAGTTAAGGGAAAAAAAAACCCAACAACACAAAGACAGAAACTAGGCAGTGAGTGAGACTCTCTGTGAATAAATGTTGATGATTTCATCCTCCATTATATGCTCAGTGACATTTTAATGAGTTAACCACATCAGTACTGGACATACTGCCCCTAGAGGACCCTGGTGTCAAACGAACATGAACACCTGCTGTGTGACGTTTGGAAAAGGAACAAAATGAGATTCTTGAAGAACCCTGTCTCCATAAATCAAGGCCCTCGAGTATGCCTGGGATGTGTGGTTGTTTAGCAAATGCACACAGAGACTCACAGATGTGTAATGGGAGAAAGGACCTGGGGCTGGCCAGCAACCATGTCTGTGGGCCAGCGACTGTGTCTGTGGGAACATTTAAGTACAATGGGTGTCTGGCACAAAGGAAAAGGGATGAGGAGAGAGGAGGGCTGCTTGTGAAACCCGACTGTGGAGAGTGGAGTGGACGTTATGTTGGTGAGTTGGCATTTGTTGTTTGAGCTCACCAAGAAGCTGGCTGAAAAGTCTGGCCCTGGGAGCCAGGTTGCCCACCCCCATTTCAGAACCAAGTGTGTTTCATTGTGTTCTCCAAGGTCTTTGGATGGATGCAGCCCCCTAGCTCTATGACAGGGTGGAAAGAGAACAGCAAAACACCCCAAGAATAAAAACAGTCCTTGAGAACAGCTAGGAAGTCAACCATTCCCAAGAAGTTACTATTACTCATCCCATGATGTGAGTGCCTGTAATGGGAGGCAGGTGGAAGCTCACCCATGGGAAGCTCATCTGTGAGGATGGGAAGGCTCTCTCAACTCCACCTACCTGCTTCATCTTACTAAGGCAGTTCCTGCCAGATGTCACGAGCCCTGATTCGATGTCACCTCTATCTCTTGCTGTTTGTTCTTTTACTTGAAACCCTCGCTTGAAGGGACACTTTGCTCTAACTGGGACTTTGTGGGAACTTGGGCTGTCTGCCTTAATAGTGACTTCTATAGTCAATCTCTACTGGATGTTTCGAGCATCCAGTTTAATGATGTCGTCTGTCTATCTGTCTGTCTATCTGTCATCTATCATGTGCTATTTATTCTTTTTCTCTGGCTTACTATAACAAAACTACAAATACACCTGGGCATGGTGGCACTTGCCTTTAATCCCAACACTTGGGAGGCAGAGACAGGCAGATCCCTGAGTTTGAGGTCAGCCTGGTCTACAGAGCAAGTTTCAGGATAGTCAGGGCTACATAGAGAAACTCTGTCTTTTAAAAGAAAAAAATCACACTAAAAACCCTGAAAATCTGTCTATTTCAGCTCAATCTCTGGGTCATGCAGATCTTGAGAGCAGGCACCTGCAAGTTAGAGGCCTGGGTATGAGCCTCAGTCCTTTTCATTGATAAATCTATAACGTTAGTTAAGTTACTCAGTGTCAGTGAACCATCTTTATCCATCTGAAAAGTGGGGAGAAATCAGTGCCTATCTTATTGAGTTGTTGTTTGGATTCAGTGAGGTAATTTGCTTAAAACACTTGAAATATTGCCTGACACTAATAGGAATTCAAATTATCCCCTCCACCCCCAACCATCTATGTTGAGTGTAGCCTCCAATTTGAGGCAATCCTCCTGCCTCAACCTTTTGAGTGCTGGGATTACAGGCATGCATCACTATGTCCAGCTACCATTAGCTTTATGATTATTTAGAAAGTAGGAAGCTCTGGGCTCTTACGTGGCTTATGTGGTTGCTCGTTTCAGTTGACTTTGACTATCAATCCAGTTACCTCCCTGCTTCCTGGACAACGTGATGCTGGTGGTAATGGCATGGTGAGGCCATTAAGGCTTCAGAATTATCTAAGTTTCCTCTCTAAACCCTTCGCATGAGTTTTCAGCATCATGTTCTCATACAGCATTGCCTAAAGAAGGAGAAAATTCCAGTTTTGTATGTTTTATCAAGATGGAGAAATAGTTTCTGAGGGAATGTTGCTCAGTGGTAGACTGAACTTGTTCAGAATGTGGAGGCCCTGGGTTTTTCCATAGCACCAGAGCAGGAGGAAACGAGGGAGGAGGAGTCCATCTCCCTATCCTCCTCACTGTCAACTCTGCTTCGGGTTTCCTATCTAGTGTTATGTCCCATACCCATGTCTACACTAACAACTACCGAGTCTGATTGTTGTGATTGGTATGGATGAAGCATGACTCTCCTGGGGTCATAAGAGGATCAACATCCTGAGCTCGTGGTCATCTGATACTGCAAGAGAATCGGTTACATGTGCAAGGGAAGAGGGGGCAATGACAGTTGAGTAGTTCAGTTCAGTAGACGGTTGTGACAGTTCAGTCACAAGGACCCATGCTGGCTGAGTGAGTGTGTAGGCCAGGCAAACCAAAGCACTTCTCCAGACTATGTGATTATATTCTGAGTTGAGAAGGAGACAGGGCCACTTCCTTTTGAGGTGGTGACTCTGGGATGGGGTCAACTTGAAGTTCTCCACTCTGCTTGTTTTTTATATATGTATTTCCAGTATATGGATGCATGTATACATACACACAAAACATACATATACATACATTGAATTATGTTGATTATAAATAAAAGTGAAGAGTAGATACATGCATATATACCTTGTTTTCATCTCTCTCTCTCTCTCTCTCTCTCACACACAC
>NW_022196905.1:85088546-85096418 GCF_008632895.1 Mastomys coucha
ACACACACACACACACACACACACACACACACACACACACACACACACCAGAGTTGGGAACGGGGAAGGGGAGAGAGAGGGGAGTGTCTTAGAGGACAGACCCTTATCAAGCAAGGGTTGGTGCCAGATTGGGTGTGGATGAGGGAGAATCTGATGATATTTTTCATTCTCTGAGGATCTCTCTATTCCTGGACTTAAGTCCATTGTTTCTCCTTAAATATCTCTACAACATCAATACCACTTGTGTCATTTGCAATAACAACACATCTCCTGTCCTCCCATGTTTACTGGCGCATGTCTCTGGCTTGCTAAGGAGTTGTCAGTGGGCTCTATTCCTGTGTCCACAACTCTGGAGTCTTATCATATGACTCACAGCCTGGGTCCCTGTTGACTTTTCCACCATCAGTGACCTGCCTAATTCTTATGGCTGGAGAAGACGGTTCCAGCCTCTGCCCTTCACCAAATGCTTCAAGGGGCCATGTTCTGCTTCGATCGATGTAAGAGGGAGACGGAAACTTCTGTCTACATTGTATACATATGCTATCTTCCCAGCTCTTCCTACAGAAATGCTGCTTAGGAGGCCAGCCAATTGGAAAGCATACTTTTCATAGGTAAAATTGACTTGATTTCAGCTTCATCACTGCCTTGGACAAGAAGCTGAAATCTGGTTCGTCTGTTCTCTAGGGATAACTGATATAGATGACAATGTTGGATCTGAGAGCAACTGATAAGACTGAGTGACATCATGAACGAGGCATCAGGGGCAGGCTGGTTGGATTAATCATAAAGAATCCCATGAAGATGCTGAGACAGATATGGGTCAGCAAGAGCACTGCTTTAAAAGAAAAAATTTAAAAACACACTAAGAAAACATCTAAAGTTTATGCAAATAAGTTACCTTACCTCTAGTGAGACAACTCATGTTCAATAGAATAAGACCAGGAAGGAGGAGATGACAGAAATGAGTGGGCCCTAGTAAGGGACAACATAGTTAGTGACAGATGTACTGGTGAACTTGTCAGGAGGGGACAGGAAGCTGAAATCCAAGATGTTTGTTCTCCTTAATCATTGGTTAATGAAGTAATTGCTAAATGAGATCTGGCTTCTAGCTATGTGAGTAAGGATTATGTAATTTGAGGAAGCAGGCCCATGGCCTAATCTCCAAATTGCTGGGGTCGGGGTGACTGAAAGGCCTCCATCTTACCCCGTGACGAGCCTAAGAAAGCAAGAGACTGTGCTCGTTTGGCTTTCAGCAACTTCTCTCTACCGTCACCTAGGTACCATGCTAGGCTTGGTAGGCACACAAACCTGAAGGCAAGGGTCCTGCTTTCAGAGAACTCAGTATCTAGTGTGAGGAATAGATTAGGAAAATCTATAACTCCCACAGCCACTAAAAATAAAATAAAATAATAGAGTAAAAATGAGAATGGTGTTAGAGCTGAAGACAGCTCAGTCAGGAAACTGTTAGCCATGCAAATGTGAGAACCTGAGTTTGATATTCAAAGCTCACCTAATGTATAGCAGTGCACAGTTGGGAGACGGACAGGTAGGTCTCTGGGGCACCTCTGGGGAGACAGAGACAGGCAGGTCCCTGGGGCTTACCAGTCAGCCAGCCTAGCCTAATGCGTGAGTTCCAGGCCAGGGAAAGACCCTGTCTCAGAACAAACAAACAGTGAAACAGCCGGAGCTGAGGAGGTGGCTCACTGCTTACTTCTTGTTCCTAGATTCACTGCTTAGCACCCACCTCGCCCAGTGCTCACAAACATCTGTAACTCTCGTCAGCAGGTACCAGGCCACCAGGCACACACATGTAAAATAAAACACATCCAGAATTTTGAAAGCTGGAGATGTAGGTCAGTGATAGAGAATGTCTTAAGTACATATGAAGTCCTGGGTTCAATCCCCCATACCATCAAAACAGTAGTAATAATAATAATAGTAATAATAATAATAATCATCTTTAAATTTCTTTGAAGATTTATTTTAAATGTATGAGTGTTTTGCCTGTGCACTTGCGCACATGTGTGTGTGTGTGTGTGTGTGTCACATGCATATCTGGGGCCCACAGAGATAAGAAGTAGGTATCAGATGCCCTGGTTCTGAGGTTATGGATGGTTGCGAGCCAGCATGTATAGGCTGGAAACTGAACCTGATTCCTCTGGAAAAAGTGGCGTGTTTGCTTAACCACTGAGTCATCTCCCCTACTCCAGTAAAAGCTTCTTATAGAAGCATGGCTTTCTTGGTATCTGGAAAGGAGGATAAAAGTTTAGTGGAGGTTTTTCTAGACAGAGTTAACAGGCTGTTCAAAAGCAGAGAGATGTGTGAAGAAAACCTCAAGCCAGGGATGAAGGCAAAAGATTCATTTGAGATGTGTTTAAAAAAAAAAAAACCAGGGTAGAGCTGCCCAGCGAGTGGGAGTGATTGTTACAGTACAACCTGGGCTTTGCTTTCTGGTCCGAAGATGCCATTTCCTAATTTGCACAGGTGCCAAATGAGCTATGGTAGGCCTGTCTGGGTACAGCTCTCCTTTCTGGAATCTGTATGAGGGTTCTCCTAGGACTAAACAGGACCCAGAAGCATGGAGGTGGAAGTAATGAGAGATCGAAAAACACCACTCTCTGGCTACATTTTGTTGTGTCTATTATTGTTTTTTGTTTTTGTGGTGATGGGATATGAAAATGCTAGATAAGTGTCCTACCACTGAGCATCAACTCCAATGCATCATTTTGGAAGGTGGATTTGAACTGGGTGAGTCTGGAGTTAAACCAGAGAGACTGGTTGATCTTGATGAGAAGTGATGGGGCAGGGGACAGTGGTACATTTGCTCCCTGGAGGGTGGCCTAGGGGGATGGGGTGACAGGCAGCTGCTTGAGTGAGGGGAACAAAAGTGACTCCCAGGGTTTTCAGGTCAGCTGCCCAGTGGAAGGCTGTCATAATCCTGCAAGGACTGATAAACCGGAGAACTTTTGACACAGTGTGTGGTCAGGTTCTCACTGTTGAATAGTAACAATAAAAGTTCCTTATGTAAGTGTTGTGGTTAAAGATTAAAAGCAAGGGCTTCAATACCAGAGGAAAAACACGCTGGTCTTGCACCGTGTCCCTTCAGAGAATGACCGATTGTTATGGAAGGAAATCATAGCTGCCTTTTGGGTTAGGATTTCATTCAAGTAGAGCAGAACCCTTAACAGAAAACCAGGCCATTCGAAGTAGGACACCCAGAATGCCCGGTGGCTTCAGTGCCCTTGGTTATTCTTCCCAGACCAAGACTGGGGATGTTAAGCAGAACACTCACTGAGTAGGACTCACTAAGCAGAACACTCACTGAGTAGGACTTGCTGAGCCTATACCCCAGGCTCAACCCTCAGTACCCCACAAAAGAAAAAAATCCTCCTGTTTAGCATCTATCTAAAACTCTTAAAATTACAGTTTTGTCAGGCATGGTGATGCCTACCTCTAATCCCAGCTACATGGAAGGCTGAGACAGGAGGAGTGTGAATTCCTGGTCAGCCTGGGCTACACCGGAAGAACCTACCTCAACACAGAGGCTAAACCCAAAGTGGTCCAGACCCTTTCCCATGCTTTCCGCAGAGAGTAGCATCTTGGCTTTGATACTGTACTTAACTAGCAACATCCTTCCTGACAGTGTGTGCTTATCATGGTGGTCTTGAGCAGAACACCATCAACTTAAACCATCAGCTACAACCATTTGCCAGTGTCCCTGTTCTTGCTACAAATGACTAATGTTGTTGCTGTTGTTGTTAATTCATTTAGCCTTTGGCCACAGACATCTACTAGATGGCAACTCTAGAGCCTTCTTTGTGTTGGCCCAGGAGAAGGAGTTGCATGCCTCATGAGTCAGAGAGCAGGGTTCCCACATTACATGCTCCCTCCTGATAGGCCGGGAGAAACTGTACTGATTACAGTTGGCACGGGAAAGTAGATCTCCAACTTACAGAAACCACTAGAAGAAAGGCAGAAAAACATGGTAGCTGGTTTTCACATGACCAAGGTGTTTTCCTAAGTATTAGAGGCCACAGAAGCTACATTACATTAACAATTAACAGTAGTCAGCTTAGACTATTGTGACCTCGAGCCTGCTCTGCCCATAGTTAAAAGCACCAAGAAAACACACTTCGATATTCTTATGAAGAAACCACCTTGTCATACACTTTGGTCATTGCTCTGGAATGTCCCTCAGGATCCTGCCAGTTTTCATTGCTTACAGGTCTGATAGAGACGCTTCTAGAAAGGCTTCTGTATATGTTTTCACAAACTAAAAATGCTTTTATGGTTTAATATAACTGAAAAAAAAACCCTCTGGTGTGTTTTTATCTCGCTTATAAAAAGGGAACAGGGAGAATTTGGGAAGTAATATTGTTAAAGTAGCTGGGATAATTAATATAGGTTTAGGGTTGGGGAGGTGGCTCATGGGTAAAGCACTTGCCACATAAGTGTGAAGACAAGAGTTCTAACCCCTAGGACCCACAGAAAAATTGGACATTGGCACGTGTTTGCAGGCTTAGTGTAACTGCAGTGAGGTGGAGACAGGAGACTCCCGTGAAGATGTTGGGCCAGCAAATCTGGCATATGCGGAGGCAAATAACCAAGAGAGCCTGCATCAAACTAGGAGGAAAGCAAGGACTGGCAACCAAAGCTGTCCTCTGACCTCTACATATGTACTATGGTGTGTGCATACCTGAATTCACACATCCTCATCACAGACACAAAGCAGGATGGAGGGATGCAGAAACAGACAGAGGGGGAAAGAGAGAGATAGAGTGAGACAGCAGGAGAGAGAAATAAGGTGCAAGCATTGAAGCATTTGCTTGTTTGGGGTGCTGAGAATTGGACTCAGTACATGCTATGCAATGGTATCCCACTGAGCTGTACCCCCAGACCCTAAGTATTATCAGTTTTGGCTGTCACCGAGTCTTCCCGAAGCACCAGACAGTGGGAACTGGGAGACTCTGCATTTTTATGTTACTGTAAATCTCCTTTGCCTTTGAGAATGAAGGGGAAAAATTCAACATTAGTGAACTATAATTGTTTGCTATATAAGAATGGGAAATTAGGTGTCAGGGAAGAGCTTGAGTCGGTATTTTTCAATTAGAGGAGATTTTGCTGAGGAAACACTTAACATGGTCTGTAAAACTTTATGGTTGTCCCAGCTGTGGGGAGGGGGATTCAGGCTTCTAGCTGCTGGTGGGTAGACGTCTGGCTGCTGAAAACATCCCAAGGTAAAGGCGGTTAGGATCTGAGGTGTGGCTCTATAGTAGAATGCTTTGTTCACACACACACACACCCATACACATACATACCATGCACACCACACGTGCATACACACACCATAGCACATACACACACACTGTACACACATATACCACATGCATACTCACACACACATATACACACATTCTTCCCTATACTCATACACACACATACCACACATACCCACAATCACATACACACCATGCACACTGCACATACACACACACACACACACACCATACACATCACACACACCACACACACACACAATTCACACTCACACATACACCACACACACATAGACACACACATAGACTACACATTCATATACCACATTCATATACACCACATACTCCTCACCCATCACATTCATATGCACTACACACACACACACACACACACACACACACACACCCTCCCACGCATAGCATACACATACACAGTCACTCGGTGAGAAAGTAGCTCTCATTGCTTTCTGAGAATTAAAATGATTTTCCCCCAGGCTGTATGGGGAAGCTTTCTTACCCCCTCACAGGTTTAGTTTCTTCGTATCTCGCTCTCCAGTTATCCGACAGATCAAGCCATGCGCTGGGGAGACTGTGGGGGGAAAGATTGGTCCAGATGGTCCGTCTGCGCTCTCGTTAGTGCCCTGTGCACACAGCCACTCCTTGGTGCTGAGGAAGCAGAGGTGAGCCCCCATCAGGACATGCCTGCACAGTCCTCCATTGGAAGGGGAAGTTGGTTTTCAAATACCTGCTAGGCCTGAAGCCAGCCAGGGGCAGTGGCCACAGCCTGCTTTCTTCCTTTCTTCCCTCTTTCCCTTGACTGAATTTATAAATCATTTATTGAGCATTTACCATCCCAACCCATGTGATAAAATTCTATCCATGATACAGAAAGGGAAGTTAAGACTAGGGGGAAGAATACTATTAAGCCCTGTCCATATCAGCTTCTCTCAGAACAGGAAAGAAGTGTTAGCTAGTAAGTGTTTTTCCTCTAGACTTTCTGTCTCACGGAGCATACAGGGAACCCATTGTGGCACATTTGTGTTTATGGAGAAACTAAGAATATGCATGTTACAGTGAATGATGTTGCAGTCATAGGTTAATTTTCATGGTATAGTTTCCTGTAGAAACTTCTGAGAGAAACCCTGGCCTTGTTCTCCATTAGTGGGCCATATCAGTGCATAGTCAGCAAGATGAAATTGGGGCTAGAGAAGTGGCTCAGTGGTTAAGAGCACTGACTGCTCTTCCAGAGGTCCTGAGTTCAATTCCCAGCAACCACATGGTGGCTCACAACCATCTGTAATAGGATCCTATGCCCTCTCTGGTGTGTCTGAAGACGGTGGCAATGTATTCACATAAATAAGATGAAATTTAATTATAGCAAATAATCTTTTTGGGGGGGATAAGATTCATAGTTTTTATTACAATGCAAAGGTATTGTGGCTTACAGAAGATCCATTAGAAGTGAACAGGTTAAATGGGACATGTTCTCTAACTAAGGAGCCAAGATAGAAAGATCTCAAGTTCCAGGCCAGCCTGGGCCGCATCAGAAAAGGAAAGGAGAGAATTGGGCAGGGTAGATTCAGAGTCTTGTTTACTTTCCAAGAAAATAAAGCCAAAGGGTGTGGTCTTGTAAAACAGTTTATGCGAGGCCACTGTTTGAACAGATCAAAGCAAAACCAAGTTAGTGAACTTAGGTTCCATGTGATCAAGCTCGGAAATGGGCCCATTTTCCAAAAACTTGAAGGCCCCTGTTACTTGAGGCAGTATGTTCATTTATATGGAAATGATTCTAGAAAAGGCCAGTGAGTTATTAAGATATACTTTTTTATTTTTTGTAATTTTATCTTCTAAATCTGGTTTCATATGTGCCCAGAATATGGAAATGTAAGAGTAAAGGAGTGGAAGAGGAAACAACATCATTAAGGACTGTGGATTCTCATCCCCTCTCTCAGCATCCAGGGTACCTTCCTCCTCAGGCAGACAGAGCAGAGGTAGGGCACTCTCCCTGCATCTCACTCTCAGTTCCCTTCCCCTGAACCTGGTTCTCATCCAGTGCAGCATCCTCATCTTGCAGAGCACAACAATTTGTCAGTAACACATATGTGTGATAAATATTCTAACTAAGGACATTGAAAATTCATAGATGTCAGATTGGCTGTAAGATTGCTTTTTTCAGGAAACATACAGTTAATAATCTGTTTTTCTTTTCTTTTCTTTCTTCCTTCCTTTCTTTCTTTCTTTCTTTCTTTCTTTCTTTCTTTCTTTCTTTCTTTCTTCCTTTCTTCCTTTCTTCCTTTCTTTCTTTTTTTTAAAGATGGGAGTCTCACTATATATTCCAGGCTAACTCGGAATTCACAGAGATCCTCCTGTCTCTGCCTCCTGAGTGCTGGGATTAAAGGCGTGCACCACCACCCCCTGGTGGTTAATAATCTTAATATGTAATAGTTTTAAAATTGAATCCCTCTTGAAGGAAAGCAGATAGTTTTTCACTATGGTAAATGTTATTGTGGGTTCAGATTCTTTTTTAATTTTTTTTTTGGTTTTTCAAGACAGGGTTTCTCTGTATAGCCCTAGCTGTCTTGGAACTCACTCTGTA
>NW_022196905.1:85096467-85098395 GCF_008632895.1 Mastomys coucha
ACTCTGTAGACCAGGCTAGCCTCGAACTCAGAAATCTGCCTGCCTCTGCCTCTGCCTCCCAAGTGCTGAGATTAAAGGTGTGCGCCACCACCGCCCAGCTGTGGGTTCAGATTCTTAAGTCAAACTCACTATGCAAATGAGACATCAGAATTAGGGAGTCTGGGGCTAAGTATGACATAGTAAAGTGTTTAACACAGAAATATGGGGACCACACTCTAATCTCCAGCATCCTTATACGTTTAATCCCAATGTTGTAGAGGTAAAATAGGATCCCTGGGGCCAGCCAGTCTAGGTGAATTAGTAAATTCTAGGTTGAGAGCCACTGCCTCAAAAAACATGGTGGAGAGTGATGGAGGCAGACAGACACTTCACATGTGACCTCTGGCTTCCATGTGTATTTGTACATGCATAGTTAGCAGGGTGGATTCCTAATGCAGGAGGGCTGGATTCAAGTCCCAGCTGATATTCTAACTGGGTAATCCTGGGGAAATCATTCTTCTTCTTGGTTTGTTTTAAAAGATTTATTTATTTATGTATGTATATGAGTACACTGTAGCTGTACAGATGGTTGTGAACCATCCTGTGGTTGCTGAGAATTGAACTCAGGACCTCTGCTCACTCCAGCCCACAGATTTATTTGTTATTTTATGTAAGTATACTATAGCTGCCTTCAGACACACCAGAAGAGGGCATCAGATCTCATTACGGATGCTTGTGAGCCACCATGTGGTTGCTGGGAATTGAACTCAGGACCTCTGGAAGAGCAGTCAGTACTCTTAACTGCTGAGCCATCTCTCCAGCCCATGTTTTTTTTTTTTCTTTTTCTTTTTTTTCTTCTTTTTCAATTGCATCCCTCCATGGTCAAAGGAGGTGTACTTTGATATAGTAGCAAACAATATATCACTCATACACATAAAACTAAGCTGGACTTAAGCACTCTTTTCTACTCAAATGTGGGCTGCAAAAGTAAGGTCTCCGCGATGATGGGGGCATCAGTTGGAGAGTGTGTGGGGAGGCTGTTTGGAGGAGGAGGATGAAGGCAGTTTGAGAGTGTGTGGGGAGGCTGCTTGGAGGAGGAGGATGGAGGCAGTTGGAGAGTGTGTGGGGAGGCTGTTTGGAGGAGGAGGATGAAGGCAGTTTGAGAGTGTGTGGGGAGGCTGTTTGGAGGAGGAGGATGGAGGCAGTTGGAGAGTGTGTGGGGAGGCTGATTGGAGGAGGAGGATGGAGGCAGTTGGAGAGTGTGTGGGGAGGCTGCTTGGAGGAGGATTCACTTCAGGGATGTGGTCCGGCCTACACAGCAGCAGCAGAGCGAACCTCAATAAAAACCTGAACAAAGAAATCAAGAACTGGAATGTTCGCAGGAAACAATTAAATGACATCTGGCCCAGAGGAGGTTTTCAGAGTGCCATTCGACAACACAGTAGTAGTAGAAGTTAGTTCTCATTGCAGAAATTCTAAGGAAAGTTGGGAAAGTAACAAATATTCTAAATACTATACTGTACCTTACTATATATAGCACAACTGTAATTAATAATTCCCTGTAACTCTGCAGGCACATATTCTCAATCTCATTTTATATATATATATAAAAAAAGGCAGGTTTGAAGAGCCGGCTCTGGGGTTACTAAATAAATTAGATTTGAATTTGACAGGCACTGTAACCTATGCACACTCCACTCCGCAAAGAGCAGCATCCCTCTACCTTGTGTAAGCATGTTATCATAATTCTATTTAAGATGTGCATAGCATAAGGAAGAAACAATAAACGACCAAACAAAATTACCTTAGTGTATAGAGCACCATGTGTCTCAGCTAAGTGACAGCCATGAGGAAGGACTGGCAGCCTTTCTGAAGAGGGAGACGAGCCTTTCAGGAGCACATGTGCTGCAGCATGGGAAAAGGTTTTAAAAGGAGTCAGCTTTATCAAA
>NW_022196905.1:85098577-85100449 GCF_008632895.1 Mastomys coucha
TGTGTGTGTGTGTGTGTGTGTGTGTGTGTGTGTGTGTGTGTGTGTGTGTGTAAGGAGAGGTGAGAGTTGCTGGCAGATGCTGGCAGAAGGTACTGGGTCCCTTAGAGATGGAGTTGCAGGCGGTTAGTTATAAATTGTGTTATGGGAGCTGGGAATTGAACTTGGGTCCTCTGGAAGAGCACTGAGCCAACTCCCCCATCCAACTTTTTTTTTTTTTAAAGATTTATTTATTTATTATGTTTAAGTACACTGTTGCTGTTTTCAGACACACTAGAAGAGGGCATCCGATCTCCTTACAGATGGTTGTGAGTCAACATGTTGTTGCTGGGATTTGAATTCGGGACCTCTGGAAGAGCAGTCAGTGCTCTTTTTTTTTTTTTTTAAATTTTCAAGACTGGGTTTCTCTGTAGCCCTGGCTATCCTAGAACTCACTCTGTAGACCAGGCTGGCCTCAAACTCAGAAATCCACCTGCCTCTGCCTCCCAAGTGCTGGGATTAAAGGCATGCTCTACCACTCTCTCCTGCCCACTCACTCCAGCCCTCTATCCAACTTTTAAACAGGTGAATAAAAACATATGTCTTATGAAATGTGACTCTTGTTGGAAGTTCTAGTAACTACAGTTAGCATTGCTTTTAATAATAAAACTTTAGCCGGGCGGTGGTGGCACACGCCTTTAATCCCAGCACTTGGGAGGCAGAGGCAGGCAGATTTCTGAGTTCGAGGCCAGCCTGGTCTACAGAGTGAGTTCCAGGACAACCAGGGCTACACAGAGAAACCCTGTCTCGAAAAACCAAAAATAAAATAAAATAAAATAAAAAACTTTAGTTCCACAATCACGTCAGCATTTCAGAGCTCCAAAAATATGTAAGAGGAACAGTACAAACATACAAATAATTGAGCTGGCTGCTCACCTCAATGTTGCAAGTTAACTTTCCTGAACCCATTTTTATTATTGTTTGCAATTTCCAACTTTTAAGAACCTTTATTTTTATTTTCTATTTACATGTATGTATTTGTATGAGGTTTTGTGCCCTTGGAGACCAGACAAGGGTACCATGTGGATGCTGGGAACTGAACTCAGGTCCTTTGGGAAGCCAGCTCGTGCTTTTAACCCCTGAGCTGTCTCTACAGCCCTAGTGTTTTTCCTATAAGATGAGAGTGGGAACATGTGCCTGCAGAGTTATGGGGAGAATTAATTCTAGTTGTGCTGCAGGAACAGCATAGTATTTATTGTTCTGGTGTCTGACAGAGTTTAGTAAGTGTTGTAGGAAGGTGGACACATGGTGGTTTGGGATGTTAAACTCTAGCCCAACCCTGGCACAATTAGAGATCTCCCAAACCAGCTTCCCCAGTTCAGGTCCAGAGTTTGCAAAAGTGACAAGGAAAACTCTGTCGCTCACTCGTGTACATACGTACATGCGTGCATGCATGTGTGTGTGTGTGTGTGTGTGAGCGTGTGTGTCCAATTTACATGTATGAATATTTGCATGAAACATTTGAGATCTGCATTGTCCTCATCGGTGTGAAGCATCTGGGGGTTGGCGGGGGATGCCTCTTAAATATAAACGATCATTGCTATTTTCTTTCCGGTCTAAAAGCATCCCCTGCAGCCCTGCATCATTTCTTGTTTTATGAAATTAAAATTTGACTTCGATGAGTATTTTGTGGGTTTTCTGGGTTGGTGAACAGGTGAACAGGCCAAACTGGAAATAAACAAAGCCAGGAATCTTAAGCAAGCGTGGAGACTGTCCACTCCTACTCCCTGAGGAATTTATGGCCAGTAAGTTGTTCTCTAATGAGCACAGAGCAAGAGCATGACATCTTCTCTTAATTAGTTTGACAGATATTCATTTAAATTTGAAAAGATTCCC
>NW_022196905.1:85100496-85148389 GCF_008632895.1 Mastomys coucha
AAAAAAAAAAAAAAAAAAAAAAAAAGGCCTGAATTCCTTTTGCATCTTAATTCTGTTTTTGTTGTGGTGGCCACAGGGGGATGTCACTGTCTGGAGACAAATAGACAAATACAGCTCACATCTTTATTCTGGGACCTCCACACCTTCTATTTATGACTGCCTACAAATCGTCTTGGTTTTGAGTTTGCAGCTGTAAAGATCAACACAAAGCTCCAAGCTCTGTGAGAATACATTTGGGCCTAGTTTCTGTGGGGGTTAGGTTTTTTTTTTTCCTTCACGCTTAAGAGTTTCAAGCAGTAAGTTTTATATCAGAATAAATCACAACTTGCTCATCAGTGGCATGAAGTTCATACTCTAGTTGGTAAACTCCCAGTTTTTCAAAGCATCCTGGTCATGGGGTGAGTGAGCAGAGCAGGAGGCCATGTTCACTTCAGGTTCCACCTGACCAGTAACTACTTTTATCTTGGTTGTTAAAGTGTAGCCACAATGGCCATGAGTTGTTCGTGTTAGAATACTTGACTATCTAGATGGGCAAGCTGTTCACTACTGGCAGTGCCCAGGTGTGGACCGCACCCCCATTCCTGGCCTGGGCAGGCACCTCAAGCTCTGGCTACACAACCTGGGACGTGCCTCCTCTTGTGTACACAAAGAGAAGCCCCAGATGGGCCAGCTGTGGACCTGACCACATAGAGCTGTTATCAGGGAATTGTCCAAACATGGTCAACCTTGGGAGAAAGGCACAACACCTGCTCAATCTATTAAAGATAAACATTTAGCTCTTACATTGACCCATCCTCCCCAGCTTGTCAGACTCCCTACACCATCATTCTCCTTGCTGCTTAGAGCAATTGCTCATTCATCACCGCCTTGTATTTCCCTTTAGTGCCTGGTTTTAAACCCAGGGCCTGCTGCGTACAAGGAATGTTCTACTGAGGGCTCATCTTAGTGAAGCCAGGACACAACATCCCAGGGAAGGGCTGTGGTGTTTCGGTTTTGATTGAAAGGAAGAGAAGCAAAGTTTAAAGATACTGTCCTTTCCATGTGTTCACTGGACTGATCAGTACAGTCTCTGGAAACCTTATTTTATGTTGGGCAGAGACTGTATAGAGCAGCCTTGCCTTGGGTCAGAAGGCTTGAAGTGAAACCCCTGCTTTATCCCTCAGTGTAGTAACTTTGAGCAAGTTTGGCCACCGTTTTGAGAATATTTCCCCCATGGTAAAATAAGAATGGTGATGTGAGATGGGGTGAGTTAGCCCTCAGGTGGTAGAGTGCTTGGTTAGCAGGCACAGGCCCAAGGCTCAACACAACACAGAGGGAGGGAGGGAGGGAAGGAGAGAGGGAAAAAGTTGTCATGATTCTGGGTCATGGACCTGCAGCATCTCATGTGAACTTGTTAGGCCCCAAATGAAAAGCTTCAAGGCATAAAAGAAAATGTTTATAAATCATTTTCTAATAAGGGGTTCACAATCACAGTATATGAAGAAGTCCTAGAACTCAACAATCACAAAACAACTTCATTAAAAAATGGCCAAAGTAGCCAGATGTGGTGATGCATACTCTTAATCCCAAGCACTGGGGCGGCAGAGGCTAGTGGATCTTTGTAAGTATGAGGCCAGCTTGATCTACACAGAGAGCTCCAGGTCAGCTAGAGTTACGTAGTAATGCCTTGTCTCAAAAGAAAAAAAAAAATTGTCTAAAAATAGTCAAAGAATGGGAATGAGAGATTCACCAGGGAAGATGGACAAACAGTAAATGAGAGCAGGAGCCAATGTCCACTCCTCAGCAACTGTCTCACAAAAGCCACAGGTGCCAGCACAGGGCCGTTAGGATGGTGGGTGACATCCAGGACAAACAATAAACAATGTTTTAATTTTTCAGGGTGAAAATGGCAGGTTTTAGCAAGGAGGGCTGAAACTGGATCCCTTGAGCATTGTTGGCAGGAATGTCAACTTGTACACCACCATGAGAAAGAGCAGCCTTTCCTCAAAACATTTAGAAAATTACCACATGATCACAGCATTGCTGTATGCATTTCTAGGATAGACCAAACAAACAGAACATAGATGTTCAAGGAAGTATCCATCCATACAGGAGTGTTCACAGGCGAGTTAATTGCAATAGACAAAAGATAAAGGCGGCCCAAGAATCTACTAGTAGGTGAATGGATAAATACATGCAGTCAGTGAGGACACACAGGGCACTGCCATTCTGCCCTAAAGAAGGGACCTCTGCCCAGCCTGCCTGGGGAGTCCCTACCCACTCGCGGTAGGTTCCTTTCCTCAGCCTGTATCTCAGGAGCCCACACCCATGCTCTGGGTGCTTCGCTTTGCTTTGAGCTTCTTTCTTTCTCCTCACCTTGGTGCCTGTCTATATTAAAAATAGCTATATTAAAAATTCCCCAAAATGAATAAATAAATTCTGACACACACTTTAGTGTGAATAAACTTTAAGGACTTTGCTGGCCTCAGTAGCATTTCATTCAGATAACCTAACCACATACACATAAACACATGAACCTCAAATATTATATGATTCCATTTACAGAACTACGTACCCAGAGTTGTCACATTCTTATAGATAGGAAGAGCAGTAATGGGTCCAGAAACAGAGGATGCGGAGGTATTTCACAAATAGTAATTTGATGCCGGGTGGTGGTGGTGCACTCCTTTAATCCCAGCACTTGGGAGGCAGAGGCAAGTGGATTTCTGAGTTCAAGGCCAGCTTGGTCTACAGAGTGAATTCTGGAACAGCCAGGGCTACACAGAGAAACCCTGTCTCAAAAATACAAAATATATATATATATATATGTGTGTGTGTGTGTGTGTGTGTGTGTGTGTGTGTTTTGCCTTATACAAGTATGTGCACTACACATGTACCTGGTATCCATGGAGGTTAGAGAGGGCATCAGACTCCCTGGAACTGAAGTTATGGTTGGTTGTAAGCCACTGTGTGGATGCTGGGAACTGAATCCAATTGTACTGCAAGAGCAACAAGTGCTCTTAGCTGCTGAGCCATCTCTTCAGCCATACAGTACACACACACACACACAGAGCACACACAATGGGGCTATGACTCAGTTGGTGGAGTGCCTACCTAGCCTACATGAAGCATAGAGTTCAACTCCAGAACTACATTTTCTGGTGTGCTAGTAATGTTTGTCACCTTAGGAGTAAGAAGTAGGAAGATCAGTTAATGATAATCCTTGAACCTAGCAAGTTTGACTCCATCCAAGGTTATGTGAGACCCTGCCTTAAAAAAAAAAAATAGTAGGGCTGAAGAGATGGCTTAGAAGTTAAGAGCACTGACTGCTCTTCTGGAGGTCTCGAGTTCAAATCCCAGCAACCACGTGGTAGCTCACAACCATCTGTAACGAGATCTGATGTCCGCTTCTGCTGTGTCTGAGGACAGCTACTTATATATAATAAATAAATAAATCTTTAGGCCAGAGTGAGGGGGGCCAAAAAAAAAAAAAAAGTAAGTAAATATCATGTGTATTCTATCACCATCTAAGACAGGAACTAAGCATAGGACTCGCAACCCGAGTTTTAGTTATTACTTTGGGGTTTGATGCTCCTCATGGCTGACAGACATTGCCGTGCATTTGAACAGCTGACTCAGTAACAGTTACTATCACAGTTACTATCATTCTTAAACAGAAAAGCAGTGTTCAGCAGTGTAGTTTCAGGTATGCCTCCCACTTTTGAAAACGCACAGGTTGCATTTAGGGTCCCTTCTTGAACACAGTGCAGCTGGAGTTAAGAGGAGCCTTCCCCTTTGCTCACAGTGTAGCTTGTGTTTGTCACTTCCCTGTGCCTGACTGGAGTGCACAGCTGTTTTATCTGGCTTGTTGGAAACCACAGGATCATTCTCCCTGGTTCTCCTCCCTCCACAGTCCCTCTAGGATATCCCCAGAATCCGTCTTTGACTGTGTCTTGAGGATCCCAGTCTTCTTTTTTAAACAAGACAAATAACAAATAACAAGTAACAAGACAAATAAGCTTGATTGTTTACTTTCAAAAGGAATTGAATGTTCCCCTCTAATGGCCCAGCACTTAAGCATAAAGAAAATTCTAGAATTATCGAGCCATTCTAGATCCTGCCTGGATGTCACAGAAGAGCTGCAGGACTCTTTCAGTCCCTGCTCCTGAGCAGAAACCTGGCCTGGAGGGAGCTCTGCAAACTTGTTCCAGGCAGCCCCTGCCACCTGGCAACCAGGTTGCCATATTTTCATTTCACTTCTGGTGAAAAAAGGTGACCAGCTTTGAAAGACTCCACCAGGCGAGAAAGGAGAGAGCAAACTGATTGTTTTCCTTTAGAAAGGGCAATGGAGATCTCCATTGCATCTCCAGCACTCGATCATCATCTGTCTAGCAAAAGCCGATCATCATCTGTCTAGCAAAAGCCGGCAGGCCGGGCCAGCAGGCCCTTACTGTTAAACCCAAACCCCAGACACACACTGTGGTGCTGGTTCAGCCATGGAAAAACAACAGAAACGTGTGCAAAGAAAGTGCAGAAACGTGTGCTCTTCCGCCCTGGCTGATGACCTGACACATTATGAATTCAGCCGTGGTATTTTGTGGAGAAGTTTTATTTGCTCAGCAAAGCCACAGGTGTTTGTTTTTGGTGATTTCTTTTTTAGATTTCTGAAAAGGTGGTGATAGACTCTGAATGTGGTTTTTAGTAATTTCTGGCACATTTTCTTTTTTTTTTCTTACTTGGAGATAAAGATACTGGAACACCAAAACCAACAACAAAACCCAAACAACTAAACCCGCTCCTCCTAAATCTACAAAGCAAATAAAACAGGACTATCGCAATAGCATTTTACATATTCATACAGCCGGCGATTAAACTCCTCTTTTCAACACTTGCCCCCCTTGTTTCACTCTCCTTTTATGTGTTCCTGGTCACACGGGTCACAGTCCTTGTGATTCTTGGTTCTTCTCAGTGAGATGCACCAAGGGATGTCGAGTACCTTCCTTGTGTCTACATTACCTGGGGCTTCACTTTATTGTTCTACTGGCTTCCCTGCAGATGGGCTCTAGGGTTGTTCCTCTCCAAAGGCAATCTCACCATTATCCCGTGTGCTGCTCCAGAGGTTCAGAGTCAGAGCTGGGTTGGGGAGTGTCTCTGTGCTGGCCTCACTAATAAACAGGGATCAAGATTGTGGGGCTAAGATTCCAGCACCTGGTGAAGCAGGCTGCTCACTCCACCCAAGTTCACAGCCTCTGTCCAAGTGTAAACTGGTAAGAGGCCTGAGAACACAACCTGTTTGTTCTCTGTGTGGATGAGAGTTGAGGAAGAGACTGGCTTGAAGGATTGGAGATGAGTTTCCCCTCTGTTTAAAAAGAAGAAAGTAGTAAAATACACGTAACATAAATTAACCATTTTAAAGTTTGTAAGTCAGTGACATTAAGCATACTCAGATTGTATAGCCAACCTTCTTCTGCACCTCCAGATATTATTATGATTATTATTATTATTTTAAAAGATGTATTTCTTTTCATTGTTATGTGTGGGTGTTTTGCCTTCATGTTTGTATGTACCACATGTGCAATGCCCAAGAAGGCCAGAAGAAGGCATCAGATCATCTGGAACTGGGGTTGGAGACTGATGCCAGCCAGCATGCGGGTGTTAGGGATTGAACCTGTGTCCTATTCAAGAGCAATAAGTGTTCTTAACCACTGAGCCATTCATCCAACCTCCACCTTCAAGTCTTAATGATGAGTATGATCATAATTACTTCTTGCCTCTGTTTCCGCGTTCCAGTTGAGTATGTACAGGTATACCCACCGTCTCTCTGTCCCTCCCTCTGTCCCCACTTCTTCTCCCTCCTCTCTTCTTTTCTCTAGTTGCTTTCTAGTGATAAAAACTTCAGATCATGGAGCCCTTAGGTTCCCACTGCCTGAGCTCTCCAGGATGTTCTTTACAGCTGCCTCCAGTAGCTGCATGCTGTGACCTCTACATTGAACACGGCCAGCCTCTCTCTATCTTGGCCTCATGGTAGACCACGCCTTCTGCTGGTTTTTCTGGAGACTGTGAAGGACCCTAAGGATTACAGCTTTCTCCTCCCAGTGTGTAGCCTAATGTAGAATTAATGCATTTTCCCTCTTGGAAAAGACTTAGATGGTTCTTTATGATCCAAACAGCACCCCCTCTAGCCTCCGTCATCATCCTAGACTCCTCTATCCTAGACTCTTTAAGAGAATTCCAAGCTTCTGTTACTCTGCCTGCAGCTGCTGGCCAAGGCAGGGCTGGTTCACTCTCTAGCTGAGATGATGATTTTAGTACAAAGCCAGATGGAATTAGACACAGTGCCCACAGTACAGGAGTCCTTAGAACTTGGCCATGACATCAGAATCCAGGATGCGGCTTGGCTCCTGTGACTTTAAGATCCTTGAAACTGCTAATGAATCCTGGGAATTAATTCCCTGGGATGCTAAGTTGCTCCTAAGGGGAGTTTCGTCAGGCTTGGAAGTTTCATCTGGCTGGGCTTTCATATTTTATAGGGTTACCAGCAGTTAAGCTACCATTTGGAGAGAGAATATATTCTGTAATGTGTTAGAGTTCCATCTCTATGTCAGACGAGGGAAAGGATCAACTTCTGTGAGCAAACCCTTTATTTTGGATTGCAGCTTCTGAGGGTATAACCTATGTTTGGTTAGCCTCACTGCTATGAGCCTATGAGCATATGGTTAAGCAAACCTCACCTACCAAAAAGAAGGCTGCAAACCTAGTTCACAAAGAAGAGAGGACCAAGTCCCACTCTCCCCTATTAAAGGATGCATCGACCCCTTAGAGCTCTGTAGCCAGCTACAAGCCTTCAGGGGGAGGGAGTTTAACATCCAGATTGACAAGTAAGGACACTCCAGATAAGCCTTAGTTACCTGTTACAAGTGCCCTAAAAACCAATCAATGTAGAGACCAACCCTTGTAATGCCCATCACCCTAGCACCTTGGAAGAAGGTAAATGCAAAGCCACTGCCTTCCATAGCATATATAAAACAAAGCAAGCAAGACACACCCGAAAGCCCCAGAAGAGCAAAGACCAAAGAGAGAAGGGAGAAATGCCAGCAGGCGTTGGAGGAGTGGGTGACATTTTCCATCCAATTCCCCAATTCCCTCTCATCCCTGTGTGCTACCTGAGAGGCTCTTCTGTGACAATCTCAGACAAGTATCCATCCACCCTGCCTCTCCCTCCTCACCTGAGTGACTGGAACGGTCAGAAAATTGGAATTAGGGATCCTCTACTCTCTGCTGTAATAAACACTGAGCCTACTCACTGCCAATGAAACAACTGGCTCTTTTGTACTGCAAAGATCTGAACCCAGGCACATAGCCCATAAGAAGCGTTTCCCACCAGCTGTTAGTGTTGTGGCAGAGTTCACAGAACCAAAAGGAGCCGTGTGGTAACACTGGATAGAAAGGTTTTAGTTTCTCATCAGCACCAGCATTCTTTGCTTGGACTTTGCCTTGGATGTTGTACAGCCCCTCCCTAGAAACTGTAACACTGAAATGACAGTCACATCTCATATTGTTCATGACATGTAGAATGTGTAACACACCAGAGTGGGTTGGCATAAAAGATAAAGAAAAATCAGAGAGGGTTTTGATGAAAGGCATTCTTTAAGCCTGACTTTATCTTGAGGGGAGAAAGGGCCTTAACATAGTCCATGTGTGCACAGAGTCTTCATTTGTTCTCTGAGGTTTGTTTCCTTTCTAGTTGTAATGAGATACATGTACCACAAATTTTACTATAATATCACCACCCTTCTTGCTTTAAAAATTAAAAAAAAAACAAAAAAAAAACCAGAGTCTTACAATGTAGCCCTGGCTGGCCTTGAACTTGTTATGAAGACCAGGTTGGCCTTGAGCTCATAGAAATCTAGAGCTAGCCCCTGTGCCAGGTGATCTGACTTGCTCTGCCTCTTAGCCCACCAACTCACCAGCCCTGCTAGGCCACATGGCTCTCACCAGGCCATCTCTCGGACAGGGCCTCCTGAATTCCTCTCACTTTCACACAATGCCCCACGCACCCCTGGTTAGCCATCTCAACACCTAATTACCCAGTAGAATCAAGACTCTTAATGCTTAATTAGCCAATCAGATTTATGTATCAGTAATAACACAATTTACAAGATGCCAACACAATAATTTCAGAGCCAAATGATAATGATAAATCTTTATCGCAAGTATTCTAACCTTTTGATAACACCACGTTGGCCTCCATTCTGGTTCTCCATCTCCTCCTCAGACCTCTCTCCCTGTCTCCTCGACTCCTTGCTCTGCCTCCCTTCTCCTGTCCAATCACAAGCCTCCCACTGCCCTAATGTGACTGGACAGGGAAAATCCTGCCACAGAGATCTGCTTCCCTCTGCCTCCTGAGTGCTGGGATTAGTGTGTGGCACCACACACACACCCCTTTTTTTCTAGATGCAATTACTATGTTGCCCAGGCTGGTCTCAGTCCTTGGCTCAGGCCCCTTTACTCAGGTGCTGCCTTCCACCAAAGGCCCAGTTGAAGCCTTTGGGACCTTGGCTGTCAAGTCGCACTGTGCACCTTCAATCCTGACTGACCGTCTTCCTCCTGGGGATCAACAGGAAAGAAGCCTGACAGGAGGGCTGGGAACGGTCAGTTCTGATGCGACTCAATGATCTATGCCAGCCGTGTGGTGTGCTAGAGTACCTTCTGCCAGCACGGAGCTTCAGGACTCCATTCGTCATGGTGTTTACAGGTCCTGCTTGAAGCTGAAAGTCAATCATTCCACTGCTTAGCAGCCGCTTCACAACAAAGACTTCTAGAAGTGATTGAGTAGGAAGCCTTCACTGGAGTCCAGTGGAGAAGCCAGCAGGAGTTGCCATGGTGCATCTCTTACTGACCTAGGTAGGCACCATGTTGATGGCGGGTCTAGGGAAAAGGGAGTGTCTGTCCTTGGGACAATGACCACACTCGTTGAATGGAAATCTATATAGCATGGAAGTGTTTCACATTTGTATTCTGTGGCATTTCTACTTGGGATGAGGTGGCATGATTAAGTACTCTGCTCAATCTTAGATAAGTGTGTAGAACACTGAGGGAGCTGAGGGTTATTTAAGCCCAGGAGTTCTTATCCTAATATTTGATATTGGCGGTGGCCCATTTACAGCCAATCCCTCCTGTGGGTATTTCCTGTCAGTATGGATGACTTCTTTTATGGTTGCAACATAATTAGCAACTAGTAATTTAAAATTGATTATTTTTTAAATTTTCTGTATATGAGTGTTTTGCCTGCAGGTATATATGCACACCTCGCTCATGCTTGGGGCTCACAGAGGTCAGGAAAGGTCCTCGGATCCCCTAGAACTACAGACAATTGGGTGCTGAGAATCAAACTTGGGTCCTCTGGAACAGAAGCAAGTATTTGTGATCACTGAGCCATTTCTCCCAGTCCCACCACACGTAACATTAACACTGAAACGTCTCACCTGTTATCTGGATTAAGTTTTGTCAGGTTATATAATAATATTGCTTGTAACTTCCCCTCCTCCTCCTCCTCCTCCTCCTCCTCCTCCTCCTCCTCCTCCTCTTCTTCCTCTTCCTGTTTCCTCCTCCTCCTAGTACAAATAGAACTGAGTACCAGGCCAAGTATCACATTTAGTAATCATCTTTTTAGCCTTTGTTTAGTGACACCCTTTCTTAAACAAGAGTCATTTTAAAAGAATTGTCCTTTGTTTCTACAGACACTGTGAACACTTCCTTTTTTTTTTTTTTTTTTTTTTGGTTTTTCGAGACAGGGTTTCTCTGTGTGGCCCTGGCTGTCCTGGAACTCACTCTGTAGACTAGGCCAGCCTCGAACTCAGAAATCCGCCTGCTTCTGCCTCCCAAGTGCTGGGATTAAAGGCGTATGCCACCATTCCCCTGCCTGAGAACACTTCTTAACTTTCTGACCTACATTGTTTTGTATCATTTGTTTTTGCTGTAAAAGGGATCAGACCCAAAGCCTTGTGAGTGGTAAGTAGGCTCTTTACCACTGAGCGATGCACCCCTCATATCCCTGACTTTTGTAATTTGAAACAGGGTCTCACTAACTTACCCAGAATTCACTAGCCTTGAATTTGCAGTCCTCCTACCTCAGTCTTCTGACCTGGATTCCAGACCCGTTCCTCCATGACCTGCTCTCTTTTATCATGTTTTCTAATTTTATCTAGTTTTCTAGTTTTATCTAATTTTCTAACCCTGAGCGTGATGCTACACGTTTGTGCCTGGTGCTTGGACCCGGGCTGCGAGGTTTCTGTTAACTCATCTAGTGTCAAGGTTATACACTTCCCACAAAGACATTCTGTAAAGCCATTGACCAGACCTCCTCACATCATGGTCAAAGTTGTAAACAAACATTTGCTTATTCCTAAAATCTTCAAAGTTACCTAGTAACCCCATGATCATTTACTTTCAAAGAAGTATAAAAGCAGGAGTTTGGTATAAATATGGGACTTTGGCAGAAACATCAGAATTCACATGGTTGAAGAATGCATGATAGGGCTAGATAATATCACAAACAAATGATGTGATGGTTTTGGGAGGACAGGAAACCTGAATTGGGGGCAGGATGGAGAAAACAGGATAGACGCAGCAGGCTTTGGGGTGCAGAAGGAGATAGGGGGATATGGTTCAGAGACTGAATGTACTTAACATGTAAAGGCCCTGGATCAATCCCCAGCACCTTAAACAACCAACAAACCATCTAAAACAGCAGCAAACCCAGTAAGAGATGTTTGGTCACTATGAATGCTCATGAAGCACATTCAATACCCCAGTGACTTGTGGAATTGTGTGGTGACCTGGTCATCTTGTTTGGCAATGTGATGACTTGGGGGGTGGGCTCTGTTGGTGTAGGCATCCATTGGGCAGATGGGACCCAGAGATGAGCTGGGAAAGCATTTCCTTTTCTAGGGTCTCTTGTGAGTTTGTTGTCTTTGGGCGTAGCTGTGCGGAATGAGCTCATCTGTTATGATAATGGTTCGCCAGACTGGGCTTCGTGTGCTCACTCCCACATCTCCCTGGAGCCAAATCTTTTACTTGAATGTCAACAAAATGGCAGCTCTCAGCAAGGGAACATTCTTGATTCCTGAGACGGGGAACGGAGCCAGGCACTTGTCCGTTTGTTTTCAGATGTACTGCTTCTTATGTTGTAAATATTTAACCATTCACCATAGAATTCTTACCAGAGTTTCTGTTTGGTTTTCTGTTAGTTCCATTTCTCATAGGCAGATAAAAAGGGTTCTCACTTTCCAGAAACCTTTTTGAAAGCAAAAATTTATTATCTTTGAGAGAATTTGATAATTTGATTTGGGGGAGAATAGGAGAGAGAAAGAGACAGAGAGAGACAGAGAGACAGGGACAGGTAGAAAGAAAGAAAGAAAGAAAGAAAGAAAGAAAGAAAGAAAGAAAGAAAGAAAAGAAAGAAAGAGAGAAGGAAAGAAAGAAAGGGAGAGAAAGACAGGCAGATAGACAAAGAGAGAGACAGACAACAAAGACACACAGGGAAAGAGAGACAGAGACAGACAGGCAGAGAGAAAGACAGACAGAGAGACACAGAGAGAGATAGACAGACAGACAAAGACACATAGGGAAAGAGAGACAGAGAGATAGAAAGACAGATACAGAGAGAGAGTGACAAACAGAGGGACAGACAGAGATACAGAGAAAGAGAGAGAGAAACAGACAAAGGCACACAGAGACAGAGAGACAGAAAGAGAGATGGATCTGGAAGGCATGTTTTTCCATTGATCAGGTAAAGTGAACCCACCCATCGTATGTGAATGTAAAACAGAATGGAATAATATTTGTGAGGAAATAATACTCATGATTACCATGAACACCCTTATCGTTCCTTTCTGTCTTTGCCTCAGTTGCCAGTGGTGATGGCTAAAATCACCAAGGTTTTTCTTTTTTTTCCCTGCTCAATTTCAGGCATCCTACTCAAAGAACCTACATGAAGTTTACGGTTTTGAGAGTCCAGAGAAGGGCCATTAGCTCCTAAAGCTACTGGGGAAGGCACAAATGATCTTATCTCTTGAAGCAAAACAACCCCCAGCAGTTCTCTGCCACCCCTAGTCCGCTGGGCTTCTGAAAATCTCTCCATGGTGCTTGTCCTGTGAAAGAAACTTCAAGAACGCATTAGGCATAGATTGTAACTCCCGTCTGTTTGCTGTCTCAGTGATGCATTCGTTTATTTTAGGGCAGAGGGCCTATATAGCACCTAGTTTGTGCTTTTGGCTTGATTTATGATGCTTATGTTTGAGATAGCTGGGGCTTTGGGGGGGGCGGTTCAATTTCTTCTTGCTTCTCACCCCCCAACTCCCACCTCCCCCACCCCTGTCTCAAAGATCTCAGGTTATATCAAGTCCTTGAACAGCAAAGCAAGAAAGCCCCTGAAGATTGCTCGTGTCAACTGGCCATTCAGTGTACCTGCCCCCTCTAAGGTCTGATGGTGCTTGGTCCCAAGCGACCTCTAAGTTCAAAGAGTGCGGAGTCTAACTGGAAACATTACCTCACTGAGATAGTCTGTCTGGCAGGGCCTGGCACAGTTTATAAAATTGCTTCCTGGCTTCTCAGCCTGTCCCAGAAAAGCCAAGGAAGGCACTCTGATTTCAGCTTAGAGTCCTGGATGGATCAGACAGTCAGAACGGCTGCCTAACCCCAGACCTGGCTCTTTGAGAAGTTAGAATATTTTATGGTTTGTTTTCACCCAACTTTACATACTTACTGCCTCTAAGAAGGTGCTGTTTTAGATAAGTTATTATTCGGTGGGAAATGCCCAAAGCATCCTTCTTCCCCATTAACTGGTAAATGTGATAGGGTTTTTTCCCTTCATGATGGCTGTGTTGAGACAACCCCCTTCTGCCTTTCCAGGTCAGCCTCGGATCTCTCCACAGAAGTGTTTTCAGCAGTGTAAGCAACAAGTGTGCCGTTACAAGAGCACTCTTGTGATCTGAAAGAAGGCACCCAATGAGCTCTGACTGAGCCATCTACATCTTCTTTCTAAAACAGTGTATGTAGAAAGGCGAGGTACAGTTCCTAGGAAAACATGTGTCCATCCTACATTTAACTAATTTCAATTGTTCTACATAGTTGTTTTTTAAAAAATATTTTTTGTAATGGAAAGAAGTTCACATTTTAAGAGTTTACCCCTCACATCCTCCATTTTCTGGCTAAGATCGACTGTTAAAGAGTTACCCAGAATTTAAGACACATGAATGAAATGACCATAAAACCTTCACAACCCCCTCTATCTCTCATTAAAATGCCAGGATGAGAAATGGCTGCAGGCAATGCCCTGCCTTCGGTCAGGCGTTCCAGCCCCCCTGCACTTCTGGCCTCTCCTGGGGCCACTTGCTGTGATCAGTGCCTTGTGCTTGCTGATGGAGGTTTTCTTTTGGAATAGGTGCCTGCCCTTGGTCTTGTGACTTTGACACTGAAGCACTGTTGTCTGCAAAAGACAGTATATTATAGCTCCCGGTACCCGCCCTGCTCCAGTCTCTTCATTCTTGGAAGGTTTCTGTGTTTCCTGGGAGATGAAGCCTGTGCAGCACTTGCTCCCGCCTCAGAGATTTCAGAAGGCCCTTGGGCCTGTTTTGTTGTTCAGGTTTCTAAGGGTGGGTGAGGAGCATGAGAATTGCCAGCAGGGGCAGTTACCACTCAGTGTCAAAACCGGTGCCACGTGACTCTCCTGTCACATTTTCCTGAACATTGGTTTTTGAGGTACTTTTTAAAATCAGGCTTCACACACCAAACAGGATTCATGAAGAACATGAATAATTTGTCACTAACTGAACTTCTATAAAGTGTCTGTGCCACGCATTTCAGGGCTGCCTCGGATCCCTTTGATTTAATATTATGGGACACTGGAAAGATTCCTCAAATTAAAGCCAGGTGAGACTTTGCATATTTGCAAAAAGAAAATTGTATTCCATGTAATTATTTGTGTCTGAGGGGTCGCGATCCTGAGCACATGCGCTTCAGTGCACATGTATGGGTCAGGGGACACCTTGCTGCACTCATTTCTCTCCTCCTATCATGTGGTTCCTGGGAATCAAACTTGGATTTTCAGTGTTGGTGGCAAGTCCTTACTTGCTGAGCCATCTTGCCAGTCCTGCCAAATACTTTTGATGTGATCAGTCATAAATTTTTACAATTTTCTGGATTGAAAGGAATAAATAGCATATTATTTCCAATTTGTGCTCTTATGAGCCTTCTATTTTTTAATTAGCCTCCACGTGATGATATTAATTACTAGAATTTTAAAGGTTTCAGCTGGAAACTCAGGCAGCTTTGAATTGCATCAGGAGACCAGAACTGTTGTACGTCAGACTGCTAGTATCCATAGTTTTGCCTACCTGAGAAGCTAACACAGTATCAAGATCACAGTCACAGTGGCTCCGTGGTTTGGTTCCACTGTCAGCTTTATTAGGTCAGTCCTCATAGGAAACATTAAACATGATGCAAAATTACCTGGTGAGAAACTTCTGGCAATTCAATGTTTCATTTGGGGAAAAAAAAAATTTTAACCTACTTCATTTTATACTGCTATGTCAAAATGAAACAGAAGGGAATCTTCTTATGTGTGTAGGAAACTGTGGGGGTTGGGATATAAGCTAAATCCATTTTAACACTGACATGCTAGCTGTCTTTCTCTCCCTCCTCACTTCCCTTCCTCTCTCCCTCCCTCTCGTCCTCTATCTCCTCTCTTACATTGCTCAAAGGCTTTATCAATCTGTATTTCATCAAGATGTTCTTCATATGGTCGGGGACATTCTCAATGACATCAAGGCCCCGATCCTCGAGGTATTCTAAACTTGCCTCTCTTCCCCATCAGACTCTAACTTACAAACTAAAGTTATGTCTATATTTTTAGTCTCTGGTATCCTAGGTTGGCCTTGAACTTCTCTGATCCTCCTGCCTCTGTACCTGCCAAGTGCTGGGATGCCACCACACCTGATTTTATGCTGTGCTAGTGACTTAACTGGGGGCTTGACTATGCCAGGCAAGGCCTGCATCAGTTGAGCCTGATCCACCCATGTCTGTGCCCGAAGCCTTAAGAACCTAGCACAGCCTGCCATACAACAGTAAGTCATCGTTGTTTTGAGATAGGGGCTTGTATAGTCCTGGCTGACTTGTAGCAATGATCCTCTAAAGCAGTGGTTCTCAACTGTGGGTGGGGACCCCAGTAGGGGTTGCATAGCAGACATCTTCCATATTGGATATTTATATTACAATTCATAACAGTAGCAAAATTACAGCCATGGCCCTGAACTCATGATAACCCTCTGATTAGCCTCCCCAGAGTGGGATTACAGGTGTGTGCCACCATGCCTGGCTAAAGTCAACTTTTGCTGAAGACTCCCTTGAGCCTGCTTATGATTCAACTTACTTCACATAAAATAACTTATTTATTTTATGTATGAACTTATTTATTTTATGTATAAACTTATTTATTTATGCATGAGTACACTGTCGCTGTCTTCAGACACCAGAAGAGGGCATCAGATTCCATTACAGATGGTTGTGAGTCACTATGTGGTTGCTGGAAATTGAACTCAGGACCTTTGGAAAAGCAGCCAGTGCTCTTAACCACTGAGCCATCTCTCCAGCCTGCAGTGAGACTCCTAAACCTTGGGCATCACATGGAAAACATATTCAGGGGTGGGAGGCTTAGAATGTGTTCTAGGGTGTTTCATAACACTGCAGGAATCAGTTCTTTAAGAAGTAAAGGTGTGAATGTCATTATATACGTTTTCAAATCTAAGCACCAGAGAGTCGTGTTCTGGCCATATATAGACAGGACCATTTCATCCACTGAGGCCAATGCTAGGAAACAGGAAGAAAGGAAAATTGACCCCATTGCCTGCCAGTGGTAGGAGAACTGTCTGTCTCTGGGCTAAAATTATTTTAAATTTTGCTTCTTATTTTTAATGACATTATGGAAAAGTTGTATCTGCCTTAGATGTTCATTTTCTGGTGTTTCAAAAAGTGTCCACTGCAAGAACACCGCTAAGAAGTAACTTCAAAACCTCGGAGGCTTCACTCTGAAGGAGGTGTGCCTGCTGTCCAGGCACATGCTGCTTACCAGCCATTCCCGAATGAAGAATAAGAGACATTTCATGCTGGGGCATGGTGAGCACTCCTTTAATCCCAGCACTTGGGAGGCAGAGGCAGACAGATCTCTGAGTTTGAGGCCAGCCTGGTCTACATGGAGGGTTCTAGGACAGCCAGGGCTACACAGAGAAACCCTGTCTCACAAAACAACATCAGCAGCAAAACAAAACCCTAAACAATAACAACAAAAAGGAAAATTCGGATGGTAAAGTTTTTAGCTAAAGACAGTACTAGAGTAAAGACACAATTCAATTTAGCACAGGTAGAAATTACCTAATAGAGTTACCACACAGCCAGTCACTGCCGGTCCTTCTGTTTGTCTCACCTCTAGTCAGCTACACAGATGGTGCTTTCCCTCTTCAGAGAGGGGAGAAACTGAGGCATCCAGAGGCTGACCTTGACCAAGGTCATCTAATAGGTTGTGGACACAGATTAGAAACTTTATTTTTCCTAAGCCCCTGTTCTCTTTTTCTTCCACTGCATATATCTTTGTATCATTTCAGAACATCATCCTTTGTAGTTCTGTGATACACAGTGACTTGTGGGCCATCACCATGGCATTGCCTGGTCAGTCTTATGTATTCAGCCCCAGGAAATATTGCTGTAACTATAGAAAAAAAAATTTTTTTTTTTTTTTTGAGACAGGATTTCTCTGTGTAGCCCTGGCCGTCCTGGAATTCACTCTGTAGACCAGGCTGACCTTGAACTCACAGAAATCTACCTGTCTTTGCCTCCCCAAGTACTGGGATTAAGGGCAGGTACCACCACTGCCTGACAAGAAATATGGAAATTTTTAGAAAATATTTATGTTTACACCCATAGAATTGTGATGCTCTTAACCTTGCTCAAAAGAAGAATTTTATTTTATTTTATTTTATTTATATGAGTACACTGTAGTTGTCTTCAGACACTCCAGAGAGGGCATCAGATCCCATTACAGATGGTTGTGAGCCACTATGTGGTTGCTGGAAATTGAACTCAGGACCTCTGAAGGAGCAGTCAGTACCCTTAACTGCTGAGCCATCTCTCCAGCCCAGAACTATGGAATTTTAACTCAGCTGTTATAAGTCTTTCCGAAAAATAAAATCCCAAAAGTTGAGGAGTTACTAAGATGATGATCTGAGATTTTATCTCCATAAAATCTAAGATAAATTCCACAGCCTCTGTATATGGGCCATATCCAGCCACCCCTTAGTGTTTGCAAATGTTAGAGTTAAATTCTTCAGGGAATTTCAGAGAGTTCCCGGACTACTTCCTTCAGACTTTCTACCAGTTCCAAGTAGTGCTTGGAACTGGATCCAGGGGTCTTAGGGGAGTGGTAGCCTCCTGGGGAGGGGCAGGGTAGTGAGTCTAGGGTCCACGTGAAGCTGAAGAGGGTCTTGAAGCAAACCTTTAGAACTGTGGGTCACAGCCCAAGAGTCAGTCATTTCTTCAGAGGCTTACAGCTGACTTAGCTCTAACATCCTAAGACACTGAGCATTCATCTCTATAGACATTCTAATAGATACACTCAGGCAGAGACTATCTAGAATTGCATTCTCTCTTTGTATTCTGTACTAGGTGAGGAAAAGAGAACAAGGGTTTCAGAAGAATGTTGCAAACTCCATAGAGTCAACTGTTTCAATTTCTCCCTGACTCCAGCACTTTCGCAGCTATTGGTGAATTAGTTGGATTAGCTGTTGTGTTCCAATGGGCCATTATGTATAATTTGCAAATTGCAGTTACACTTACAGGTAATTAATCCTTTAACAGATCCTGGTAGAGTAGCCACTGCCTGGTAGCCATGGGGAATGGAGTGGTAAATAAGATAAGGAAGGTGTTTGTTTTCTTAGCCTTCCAGTCTTACAGAGGTGTAGACCTGTAAGCAGATAAACCAATGAAGACGAGGACTTCAGATAGACTTAAGAAAAAGAGAGATTGGGCAAGATACCTTAATAGTAGGGTAGGGGAAGAGAATGACTGGGTTGAAGCTTTAATAATGAAAGGAGCCAGTCACATGAAGACCTTAAAGGTCAAGAGAGGGGCTGCCATTTGGGAACTGTCTTGGAGTGGTTAAGGAGACCAAAGGAAGCCAGGAAAGCTGAAGCTTTGGGATTGGAGAAATATGGGCCCTGTCATGTAGGGACTCCTAAGTGTCACATGTGGCCCTTGAAGGAGTTTAAGCAAGAGAATGGCAGTGATATTATCAAATCTGTCTCAGTGAAACAACAGTGGGGTCTCTCTTTGGGAAACAGACTGTAGGAGGCTGGGAGTGGAGGCAGGAAGGGAGAGCAGTTAGGAAGCCATTTCACTGACTCCCAGAGGTGATGTTTGCTTGTCTTGGGACAGTGCTGTGGAGATGGCCTGAGGGGTGAGATTTGAGCTGATAAGATGGAGAGATGAGCCGGTGGGCTGAATACATGGATTAAGGGAAAGAAGGATAGGACCCTGGCCTTATCTGAACATTCTGGATGCTAATGGAACTAGGAAAGAGAGGGAAAATGAATAGCTCAGCTTAGAGAGGTGTGTGTGTGTGTGTGTGTGTGTGTGTGTGTGAGAGAGAGAGAGAGAGAGAGAGAGAGAGAGAGAGAGAGACCCTCAACACAGAATAGAGCATTCCTATCTATTTAGGTGTGATCTGTTTGATATACCAATCCAATGATTGTGTATGTAGGTGGTTGCCCTTGAGAGGATAGAACAAGGAGATAGAGCTGAGATGAAATTGAGAGTCACAAACATGTAAGTAGTATTTAAGGTCCTTAGACTGGAGATACTCATCTGAGGAGAGAGAAGAAGCAGGGAAGAGAGAAAACAAGATCAAGCCCTGGGCTCTACAGCCTGGAGACAGATGGACTCAGCCAACTCAAACAAAGCACCATGTTGGAAGAAGAAGGATCCTCAGGAGGGTTGCAGCGCAAGTCAGACAAAGATCATTTAAGGAAGAAAGGCCTAGTCATTCATGATGGTGCTGCCGGGGAGGGCAAGTTGGCTGGGTCTGAGAAGGGCGGGGTGTGGAGAGCAAGAGCTGCCAACAAGGAGGCAAGTCTGCAATCTGCAGGCCTGTGAGTCCCTCATCTCTTCAGTTAAGTGTTTGGCAATGTGGCAGGCGGTGGCATTGCTAGAAAGACTTAGTCACTGGCTTTTAAGTGGTCGGTTCTGTCTGATAACAGCGTTGGTTCTGTAGCTGAGGCTCCTTGCAGTCACCTTGAAGCTTATGCCACGCCATACCCCACATTCTTTCACACCAGTTTCCTGGGTTTGTTCCCTGCAGCTCCACCTGCAGTAACTCACCTTCTAGAACTCTTGGGATTCACCTGTTCAGACTCTGCATTTCCTTTGGTGGGGGGGGGGGGGGGGGGGAGGTTGTACAGGCTCTTCCTGATAAGATCATAGCTGCCTCTAAATTCCAGATTATCTGCTTGGAACTAAACTTTTGTGATACATCTTGTACTGAAGTTAGGAGTGGAGTCTCTATATTTAGCAAAAAATATTAATGTTTCTCTCGTATCCAAGTGTCACATGCTGAGCTTAACTTTAAAATGTATTTATTTTATTTATTGTGTGTATGATACGTGTTTGAGTGTGTGCATAGATGTCAGAGTGTATGTGCTGAGTATGTTCTCCAGTCAGGTTTTCAGGCTTGTGCACAGGCCCCTACCCATAAGCCATTTCTCTCATTAACCCTCACATACCAAGTTTAAATGACAGTGTTGGGATTAGAACCTAGACAGCCTGTGAACTCCAGACTCTGGTTATCAGCCAGTTTAGATTTTAATGGAAAGGGGGATCCAGAAAGGAAAAGCAGGCAACACTTGATCAAGTCAACATGGGCTCAGAATTGCATAAAATTATAACACATTGAGTTGCAGTTGAAAATCTGATTCTAGCCAGGCGGTGGTGGCGCATGCCTTTAATCCCAGCACTTGGGGGGCGGGGGGCAGAGGCAGTCGGATTTCTGAGTTTGAGGCCAGCCTGGTCTACAGAGTGAGTTCCAGGACAGCCAGGGCTATCCAGAGAAACCCTGTCTCGAAAAACCAAAAAAAGAAAAAAAAGAAAAAAATCTGATTCTGCAGACTCAGTATTGGGTTTAAAGACAACACAAAACCAAAAACCTTGCATGCCAACAGAGCCTGCATTGGCTGAATGCTAAACCTGTAGGTTATTCTGCCTTCTATTACCTACTTCCCATCTGCTAATGAACTGCCCCACAAAATGGGAATGAAGATTTCATGTCTACATGTTTTATATGCACTTGCTCCCTGGAAAGTCCTTTGGTATGTGCCTAAGGTCAGCCATGAAAACCAGTGATTCATTGGACAATTAAGTCTGTGTCTCACTCCAGGCGGGGCCCAAGTGAAAATGAAGAACATTTCCTGGGGAATGTCACAGGGAAGGTCATCTTGGGAGTTAGAAGGGCTCCGTCACTGGGGCTTGGGAAGTGCTCTAGACTGGCTTTGTTTTTGTCGTCCTAATCTGAAAATGACAACCCAGATCCTAGCCAAGGACATGCAGCATTTCACTGTAGGTGATGCAGCTTTAATTGGTACATAGAGGCATGCTTGTGGACTGAGTCCTCAGTGTGCGGGCCAATCAGATCACTCTCAGCATTTCTCAATGGTTAGTTTCATCTTATAATTAAGTAACAGCGATCATTTCCAGGCAACTAATGACTGGCTAGAGGAGTTAGAAGCCTCATTAAGTTTATAATTTATCAAATTCTACATTCTCCATCTGCAGTGTTGCAAAAAGAGAAAGAACCCTGGAATTCCTAATAGTCAGGGACAATCTCCGAACAGTCTTGGTGTGTGTGATTGGTAACTTCTTTAAAGGGTAACTTTATTTTCTAATTAGGAAAAAAAAACAATTATGTATTACATAGAATGGGGAAAATTTAAATGATGTTGAGTCAGGGGATTATGGAAGCACAAGATGGGCGCATGCTCTTAAGTTAAGGCTAGGTTGGAGGTTGGTGAGCTGTCTTCTGTTAGTGATGATTTTGTATCTTTCATGGCGATGGCTATGGGCATCCACTAACTCTAGTACCCATGTGTTTAGCCTGCAAAGATTTCTTGAGTGTCCACTATGTATTCCAATAATTATTCTAATGCTAAAAACATACAAGCAAAAAGTCCAGCCATTCTTATTGAGCTGATGTTCTAATCTTAAGACTCCTGGCTTTAAAATACCCTGAAAGACCCTGGTTTGGAGTGGTCAAGCTAGCAGAGTTAGACGAAGACCCACGCTGCACCATCTTGGTTGTGCTGCCTCTGTCTTTTCATCAGGGTGGCTGTTCTGTAATCGCACAAGAATCACTGTGGATATGCTGTAGTTGGGGAACTGAGATCCACTTCTCCTTAGAGACAGAAGGTGAGACCTCTCTCCTAGGGAGCCTGTTGCTTTTGTTCTCACTAGAAGAACTGGGCAGAAGCTATTCACAGAGAAAAGACTGATGGCTGATGTCTTGTTGAAATCATTGGCTTCTGGAGCGTGGCCCAGATACAGACCTATCACTGACTCCGGAATTTTGGATATGTGGAGTTTAGGCAGGACCCTGACTCTCCTATGCTCCTTCTGCCCCATCTGAAGGAGATCCAGAAGAACTCCAGAAAAAAAAAAAAAAAAAAAAAGAATCCTATGCTTTTAAGGCCCTGCCCCTGGATCCTCTTTAGAGTCAGCCCTGGGAAAAGGCCTTTTCCCTCTTTTCCCTCTGTCGTCTCATAATGTCCTTGAATAAACTTAGCTGCTCAGAGACACTCCCTGGCCTCTCCACCATAGGAACAGAAGACACAGCAGAACTCCAGAATGCTAGTGTTTGATTTGTGCTCTCAATGGATCAGCCCCGAGCTTTTGGCATGAGAGATGCCTACTGTTATCCTTGTATGTAGCCTGAAGACATTTGTCCTGTGTGCCTTGAGAAAGTTATGCTTCTAGGATCCCAACTCACTCTCTTGATAACAGACTTTCATAGCTAAGATTTGGGCCTATGATCTAACTTTGTTGTATATTTGTTTTCTGAGACAGGGTTTCTCTGTGTGGTACCTGAGCACTTTGGTCTGAGCAGAGCTTGTAAGTTAGTACAGTGTTGGTTGATCCCTTCTGTTTCACTGGGTGTTTGTTTTCTTCTGTGAGGAGTCTAACATTTCGAAGATGTTCTATATTACTTTGTTTGAAACAGCCTGGGATGAATATTTGAAGAAACACTACTTAAAAACAGCTATTTAAAAATCTTTATCAGACTTCACAACACCAGGGTAATACTGATATAACAAATACCTTAACAAGTAGGAACATGAGAGGAAAAAAAAACTACTTTAGTGAACAAATAACTGCTTAATGGACATTCTTCATGGCTGCTGCTACATAAAATATAGCTAGGGACCTCAGCCCTAAAATTGCTTAAAAAAAAAAAAACAAAAAACAAAACCTTTAAATCTTTCTTCCTAAGGTACCTAGAATTTACCTGTACTCAAAGAGTGATAATCTTTGAATTCATTCCTACATTAAGATAGTTCTATAACATATTCTTTAAGTTTTTTGTGTGTGTTTGTATGCAGAGTGTGCAAGCATGCATATTTATGTCTCTGTGTGTGTGTCTCTGTGTGTGCGCGTGCGTGCGTGCGTGCGCGCGCACAAGGGGTTGAGTCTTACGCAAAGGCTTTGTACTTTATTTAGTGAGGTAGAGTCTTTCACTCAACCCAGAGCTTATGCACTGGGCTAGTCTAACTAGCCAACTTGCCAAGGGACCCCCATCTCTGCACCCCTAGAGTGCTCAGATTTTAGGCAGGCTCCCACACGCAGGTGGCTTTTTATGTGATGGCTTTCTTTTGCAATTACTATTATTTTCTTAAAGATTTGCTTTTGGGGTGTGTGTGTGTGTGTGTGTGTGTAAAAGTTTGCCTGCTTATATGTTTGAGTACCATATGCATGCTTAGTGCCTGTGGAGGCCAGAGGAACATCAAGTCACCTGTAACTGGAGTTAAAGACAATTGTGAACTGCCATGTGGGTGTTGGAACCAAACCCAGGTCCTCGAAAGAACACATGTTCTCAACCTCTGACTTATCTCTTAACCCTACAGTTACTGTGTTCCCCTTTCCCTCAGAATTTTAGGCCCTCTATTGACTGAATAAAAGTGCATTTTAATTTTATTCGTGTGTATGTGTGTGTTTGTGCTATGTGTATGCAGTGACCGTGGATTACCCGAAGAAGACATTAGCTCCCCTGAAGGTAGAGTTTTTTGAAGTTCTGACTATCGAATCCAAAGGTACATTCATGCAAGGAAAGTACTGTACCACCAAGCCACATCCCTAGCCTCTTTTTTTTTTTTTTTTTTTTTTTGAGAAGGTGTATGCTTGGGATCCCTAGAAGCCGGAAGGGACCTCTCAGTTTCAGGTTCCAGTTGGCAATGACAGACTTGCTGATGGAGAAACAAACCACCGAGTTAGAAAATTCTACAGACGTAAGCTGGGGATGTAGCAGCTCGGAGAAGGCTTGCCTGACACCTTGAACCCTGGCTCTAACCCCCAGCAGCACACAAACTGAGCATGGTGGCACATGCCTGTAATCTCAGCACTTTGCAGGTGGAAGCAGGAGGGTCAGAAGTTCAAGGTCATCCTTTGGTACTTACTGAGTTTGAGGTCAGTCTTCTAAAAGGGGAACAACATCTTACAGAGCATGAAAAATCGTGTATGCTTTTCAGAGGGGAGCCAGGCTTCAGGAGATTTGGGGATATCGTCAGTCAGCATGGCTCAGTGGACTGCGCCAGGGTAACTCCCTGGCATTAAGTCTAGGCATTAGGAACCAAAGCCTGGGAGAATGCCCTGAAAGGGAGGGAGGGTGTGAGAGTCTGGGCTCAGAGCCTCTCCTTGGAGTGTCTTTCCCTCCCAGGTCATGAGGTCAGGTCTGGCAGTATTTAATGACTATGAATCTCTGCAATGACTGGCATCTGGATGGCTCAGGGGAAGTAGACACCATCACCCAACCCTTGGTGGAATCAAGGCTAAGGTGGAGCAGCTGGCTGGCTGCATATGAGGATGTCTGCTGGAAGAGGTTGACTTGGGCCCAGCCTGTTAGCAGAGGCGACACGGGCGCCTCTGCTCTCTGCTTCTGTGCATCTTAAGTTTTTAAACAACCGTAAATATATAAAAATATTCGGAAGTAAATTGTTTGATGTTACATGTTTATATTTGCAAAAGATGTTAAGTGAGGCCCAGGGAAGTGGCTGTGGGGGTAAAAAGCGTTTACTATGCGTATGTGATGACCTGAGTTTGTTTCACAGTGGAAGGAGAGAATTTAATCTTGAAAGTTGTCCTCTGACCTTCCCGTGAATGGCTATGGCACATGCATTATATCAAGAACACCACCACCGCCACCAACAACAATAACAGCAACAACAATAATAAGAGTAAAGTTTTTTAAATGTTTAAAAGATGTGCGAGGAAGAGAAAATCCCATTATCCACGTGCTTTTGGAAAGCAGGATCCTTGGGAAGTCAGATGATGGGGTTGAGTCCCAGAAACAATCTTAACCACTCCCTCCTATGGCTGGCACCTCCTCTGCCCCCCAGCCCATCACACACAGCTGGCTGCATTTACAGAGGAGCAGTCTAGGCAACCCCTAATAGTCTATTGGTAGCCCTTTACTGAGTACCTTTCAAAGCCCTGGAGAAACTCGCTTCTCTACAGGAAACAGGCCCTGGAGTCTGAGCCCACTAGAAATGACTCTCTCTGAGGCATGCATGGGGGTCTCTTGCCTGCTGTCTGCCTGCTGGCCATTTCCTCCCATCCCAGCCAGCCAGCCAGCCAGCCAGCTCTGTTGCTCCAAATTGGAGATGAGGCAAGGTGGCTGGGAGGCGCGCCTCCCCTGGGGAGTTGTGTTGTTTTTATAACCGGTGCCAGCGCTGAGTGCAAGGTGAGTAAGCGCCTCTTCCTTTTCTCTTGGATGTTCTTTCATACCGAGCTTGCCACTGCAGTATTCCAGACATGGTGAAGAGCAAGGGCTGCCTGGCTCTCGTGCTTCCCAGATTTGGGACCCAAAACTCAAGAAGGCAACAGAAGTTGTAAGTGAGGGCTTCGTGGGCTCAGTTTCCTGTTTAGCCAGTATCCTCGAGAGGGTACGGGGAAAGGGCCAACACTCACCTCTTTGCTTCCTCTGGCAGGTAGACGGAAAGTGCTGGCTTGGCACACAACATAAAACTGAGAGTACCTTTGAGTCACCTTTGGGCTAGTGTTAAGTGTGATGGTCTTTTTCTTTCTAAAGGAATCTTATTTCTGGAAGTTTCTATTTTTAAAGGAACAGTGTCTGTTTGTCCTTTCTCGTGTTTAAAAATCACCCATAATAGATTTTGGCTATGTGTTGTGTTGTTTTAGGAACTGATGTCACTGATTCCCATTTGCTTGGGACAATCGTGTTTGCTTTGGGTTTTAGCTGCTCTCTCTGTGTTACACTGCCATCTGCTTTATCAGTTGACCCATAAAGGGGAATTTTCTTCTACTGCGAGTCCCACAGTTAAAACTCAAGGAATTTGATGTCTATACTTCAATGGGGATAAAGTAATTCATCGGCACTCGTGTGTGTGTGTGTGTGTGTGTGTGTGTGTGTGTGTGTGTGTGTGTTTGTGTGTGTGATTTTTCTCGTGGCTGTTAATCTGTGGCTGTAATCTGAAGAGACTGGGCATCTTTAGGCATGAGAACCTGTTTCTTGTTTAGCAGTGAAATTTTTTTCAAACTTGTAGCTTAGCTGAACCTACTCTGAGTGATGCTTGCAGAAACCCGCCCTCCGACCTGTTGTTTCCCATTCACCTGCTGGCTGTGTTTGACTGGGCACCAGCTGCAACCAGAGTTACTGTCTGTGCCAGCTCCGTTCTAAATCGAGTGTGTGTTTGAGGAGACGAGTCATGCTCACTCCTCAGGCCTCTAAAAGCTATGTGCCAAAACCACATAGAAACGCCAGAAACTGTGAGGCTGGCGGAAGGACCAGAAAAAAGTAATCAGAGTTTCTCCTCATGGTATTGTGTTATTCTTGGGTGCGTCACTCTTTCTAGCTATGAGCTCACTAGCCTTTTCCCCATGTCTGAGTTGGTTGGCACCGTGGCCACTGTATACGTAGAGAATGGGTGATGGCAGCAGGATATTCAAGTCATCCCAGAGCCGGCGGTCGGCTGGAACCGGAGCCTTAGCCCTGGACTTCTGACCAGTCTCTTCCTGTCTGACAGAATACAGCAGAATAGCAGGGGCAAGCCATAGGCTAGCTCACAACTACGCAGTGTTTTTCCATTCAGAGGCCCAGAGGAATAAAAAAATAAAAATAAAAACCCAAAGGGTTTCATGTATATGTGGATGGGGAAGAAGGAAAAAGAATCTGGGGTCACATCCAGCAATGGAGGAACACGTTGGAGTACTTTTCTTATTGAGGCTGTGACCTTCAACGATGGTATAAAGTATGTTTGATAATATAGAATCTCCTCCATAGGAAAAGAGTGTCCATGAATTTAAGAGACTGACTGAATAAATATCTATTGGGTGTCTCCCATGAGCTCGCCTGTGACATTCGTCTTTGGGTCCTCACCGGGTACAGCATGGTAGACGAACAGAACGGTCAGTGTCTGTTCCGATGAATGTTCACTGTCCACGAGATTTTTGTCTTAAAGAATGTCTCCCTTCTCTTCCTCCCTTGGAACAACCCACATACCCCGGAAGACACCTGTCCTGCTCCTCCCAGGACTGTACACTCACAGGAAGAAGGATCTCCTGGATGATATCAACACTCAGTGCCCATAGGGAGGAAGCCTTCATGCACTTTTACCCAGATGAATCAGGGAGAAATCTGTCAGGAAGAAGGCACACCTTCGCCAACTCATGGGAGAAGCCTGTGTGTGCTGCAGGTCTTACCCAAGTGGGCCAACAGCAGGTGTATCATTTCTGAGCCAGGCAGTCAGAGCACATCTGCCTCCATTCACTCTGTGGCTTCACCACTCTTCATCCCTAGTCTCTCTCTCTCGCTCGGGCTTGCCTCCTAAGATCCCAGCTTCATCTCAGGCAGCCAGAACCTAGGAAAGGCACACCAGGCGCCATTATTTATTGAGTGCTCTCAATGCATTGGCCTCCAACCAAATGCAGAATTAGATTACTGTACCTGACCAGTTGGTTCACATTTTAAACAAATAGGCAGATAGAGGTGAGTTAGGTAGAAAGGAAGGTGGAAATATACTCCAGGGAGAGGCCAGTGCTGGGGAGGGAAAACCGGTCAGAGCTGGTCATTTTGAGAGACTAAGTAGGACAGGATCTAAACATATTTCAGATCCAGTTCTGTGGTTTGTTTTGTTTAAATGTGTATAATAGTTTCTTTTTATCATATAATCCTTGTATATAAAGTTATCTTTTTTATTAGATATTTTCTTTTTTTTTTTAAAAACATTTATTTATTATATGTGGGTACACTGTAGCCGTCTTCAGACACCACAGAGGAGGGAATCAGATCTCATTAAGGATGGTTGTGAGCCACCATGTGGTTGCTGGGATTTGAACTCAGGACCTTCGGAAGAGCAGTCAGTGCTCTTACCCGCTGAGCCATCTCTACAGCCCCTAGATATTTTCTTTATTTATATTTCAAATGTTATCATCCCCTTTTCTGGTTTCCCCTCCAAAAAAGACCCTTATTCCTTTCCCCCTCCCCCTGCTCACCATCTCTTGCTTCCTGGCCCTGGCATTCCCCTACACTGGGGCATAGAGCCTTCACAGGACCTAGGGCCTCTCCTTCCATTGATGACCGACTTAAGCCATTCTCTGCTATACATATGCTGCTGGAGCCATGAGTCCCACCATGTATGTTCTTTGGTTGTTGGTTTAGTCCCTGGGAGCTCTGAGGGTACTAGTTAGTTCATATTGTTGTTTCTCCTGTGGGGCTGCAAACCCTTCAGCTCCTTGGGTCCTTTCTCTAGCTCCTTCATTGGGGACCCTGTACTCAGTCCAATGGATGTTTGTGAATCTCAACTTCTGTATTAGTTGGGCACTGGCAGAGCCTCCCAGGAGACACAGTTCTGTGTTTTTGATCAGCCAGAGGAAGGGTGGATTTGGCTGGGAAAGGGAAGATGAGGCCAGCCCTCCGTGCTTTCAGTGCTGGTCCATTTGTTTGTAATTGTTTTCATCTCCAAGCCACCAGTGTGCTTTGCACACATTCTTATACACATACATACTCACACACTGTCACACGCACACACTCTTAGACACACTCACACACACTTCTACACACACTCACACATTCTCATATACACACTTACTCATACACACTCTCATACACTCACACTCTCTCTCACACACATACACTCATACACACTCAAACACATTCTTATCCACACACTCACATACTCTTATACACACATACTCACACACACATTCTCACACACATACTTACACACACATTCTCATACACTCACACACTTATACACACTCACATATTCTCATATACTTGCTCTTACGCACTCTCCTACACATACACTCACTCACTCTCTCTCTCACACACACTCTCACTCTCACATACTCACTCACATACATACATACACATTCTCATACACATACTCACACACACTCACACACACACTTATACACACTCACATATTCTCATACATTCACTCTTACACACTCTCCTACACATACACTCACTCACTCTCACACACACACTCTCACTCTCTCACACACACATACACACACACTCTCACATTCTCATACACACACTTATACACACACTCACACATTCTCATGCACACACACTCATACACATTCTCATACACTCACATACACATTCTCTCTGTCTCTCTGTCTCTCTGTCTCTCTCTCTGTCTCTCTCTCACACACATACACACACACACACACACACACAGAGCAAGGGTATTGATAATGACTGAATATCAAATGAGAACCAGAGCCAGCATATGAGATACTATCAAGGAATCAAGGTAGTGACAGACTGTTTGCCATAAAGTGGGTCTGAGTGGTCTGCCTTCCTGACAGGATGGAATTAGGAGTGGGCTGGCCAATTGCTGGAGGCAGCATCTCAGAGATGAGGATGCTCTCTCAGAGCTGAGAGCACAGTGGGTGTTCCATGTGGCTAGAGCAGAGCCCATGTTTGAAATACTCATGTATAGGAAATGTGGCCAGAGAGCAAACAGACAGAGATGTCAGAGATGGAGAGTTTTGGCAGAAGAAAACCATTGAAGCTGTCTCAATCAAGCTGTAAAGAGATAAAAGGAAAGTTCAAAAGAAGAGAGTCTGACAGTGCCAGGCAAGATGGGTTGCAGCATGTGGCGCCACAGGCCAGCACCTGGAAGGAATACACAGCAGCATTCTGCACTGTGGAATTCCATGTGGTGGAATTCCAGAATGAATTAGAGATTCCAGGAGGCTGGCAAGGTTGTGATAAAGGTATCATCTGTATCTAGAATTTTCTCTCCCAGCGAGAAGGAAATTACCATGGCTAAGTATTTACCCAGTGTTCATCATATGGCAGCCACTGTTCTAAGCATTTTACATGTGGCATCTCAAGTCATCCTCATGACACCCCTTTGAAGTACTCCCATTATTTCCATTTGACAGATAAATCAACTGAGGCACACACAGAGAGATAGTAAATTGCGCTGGATCAGACAATCCCTAAGATATAGAGCTGGCTTTAAACAGGATGTAAGGCTGTGCGGGTCCAAGTCTTAACCACAAATGCTCCCTTAAATAGGTTTGTGGGAAGATTTACGATATGATGAAAGCACTGTTAGAAGCGATGTGTGTTATCATCTCTTAGGGAGGAGATCAGAGACGCGTAACCAGCCTATCTGTCATCGTTATTAATTGCCTACTGCAGTTAGGGAGATCAGCACTCATGGGAATTTAAAATCTAATAGGTTAATGTGCTTCTTCCTCTGACTGTATGTGTGTGTAGGGGGTGGTCTGTGTGTGCACATGTGCATGTGGGCAGAAGCCCGCATCAGGTGTCTTCCTCAGTTGCTCCGAGATCTTTTACTTCACCTTTGGATTACTGATTTAACCAGGCTGTCCAGTAAGTTGTAGGGAATCCTCCTATCTCTGCCTCCCCAGAACAGAGATTATAGGCATGTGCCAACGTAATCAGGTTTTTACCTGGGTGCCAGGAATCTTACAAGTGCTTTACCAGCTGACCCATTTCCCCAGGTTTCTTTTTGTCTTTTAAACATTGACTTAATAATAAAAAAAAGAGTAATATTCTAATAGATATACAGACATAATGGATATAGAGAGTCAGGGTCCCATTAGATCCTCATGGCCCCTGGTGTGGTCTTTGTGGTTATGTCCTAGTAGCCCTTCCCCAAGGATGATCTAATTATCCCGTAACACAAATGTTTGTTGAACTCATAAGACCTCCTGCTATGCTGCCTTGCACAGTTTTGTCTGACTCTATTTCCTTTAAAAGTTGCGCAGGATGGGGCTGGTGAGATGGCTCAGCGGGTAAGAGCACCAATTGCTCTTCCAAAGGTCGTGAGTTCAAATCCCAGCAACCACATGGTGGCTTGCAACCACCCATAATAAGATATGACACTCTCTTCTGGTGCATCTGAAGACAGCTACAGTGTACAGAGGTCCTAAGAAGTCAATTCCCATTGTGCGGTGGTGACGCACGCCTTTAATCCCAGCACTTGGGAGGCAGAGGCAGGTGGATTTCTGAGTTTGAGGCCAGTCTGGTCTACAGAGTGAGTTCCAGGACAGCCAGGGCTACTCAGAGAAACCCTGTCTCGAAAAACCAAAAAAAAAAAAAAAAAAAAAAAAAAAAAAAAAAAAAAAAAAAGAAGTCAATTCCCAACAACCAGTTGAAGGCTCACAACTATCTGTACAGCTACAGTGTATATTCATATACATAAAATAAATAAATCTTTTTTTAAAAAAAAAGTTGCGCAGGATGTATGTGCAGTCATCTGGTACCCAGTGTAGACACCGGCCTTTCCTGATCTGACGTGACCCAGACTCTGGCTTCCACCCCCGACTCTTGTTTCCTTGTGTGTCTTAGATATGACTCAAGGAGAAGCCAGCTTTGGTGGGACTGGGTTTTTGGTTTCTGTGTAAATAATAGAAGCTTAGTGTTTATCTAGTACTTAAGTCTAAGTCAACAAGCATTCCTACCCTGTCTTACAGATGATAACACTGAGGCCTGGAGAAGCTAAGAAACCTATGGGGCGGTAGAACTAGGAACTAGAAAACCTGAGCTTGAACCTGCTTCATTGACTCTAGAGAGCCTGTGTATTTAATAGCACACTGTCTCTTTATGGTGCATACAAGTCTCTTGCTTAAACTGATTGAAATGCAGTGGTTTCCGTAGCAACGTATGGAGGTCAGTTATAGAGTAAAAGTCAATAAAACTCCATTGCTTCTCTGTAGGGCACACTTCACAAATACCAGCAGCTGAAAGTGTGTGAGGGGAGGTGTTGGCTGAGCCTTTGCTTCTGCTGCCTTCTGATGCCCTCCTCTCAAGCCACGAGCCTGGAATTTGATACCTTGCCCATCAGCGTCCCCAGAGGACCCATCCTTGAACCTCAGTAAGCATCAGCCAGCTGTTCCTGAGAGGCCTTGAGTGGTGGTTCCTGGCCCGTGTGCAGTTTGCATTCTAACTGGGCAACAGGATGGCCACAGCAAGGCTGTCTCTATCCACATCCAACAAAACCAACACGGAAATCTCCAAAGAGCCTACAGAAATAGCCAAGCCTTTGTAAAAAAACAGCCATAAAGGATCTTCAGGCTTTTTGTTTTGTTTCTGTCTATTTAAGCTCACTGGCTTAGGACACAGCTTCATTTAAATGACGCTGCCCTTAGCTGGATGCTAGGGAAGACTACACAAAGGCACGTAGTCCCACGCTGCTTGGTACCTAAACCCACAAAGATTTGCACTCTTTCATTATACCAAGTTCTGTTGCATCAAATTATCCTTCCTGAAATATGAAACATGTTTTTGGTATTCTTACCACTTCTAATACTAAGTATGGATGTGTTTCATACCAAAAAACCCCCCTCTGCTCTCTAGACAGCAACTGGGCACCCTTCAGTCCAACCCATTCCTGACAGAGGTTAACAACAGATCCTGCAGGTTAATAGCTCATTCCCTGTTATGGTTGAATATGGTACATCCTCCATGAGTTTATTTGAAGACATGGTTCTCAGTGGGTTGGGATTGGTGGTGCTGGGACCTTTGAGAGATGGAGTTCTATGGGAGATGGATATTAGCTATGTACCCTTGAAAACAATTAAGTTAGTTTTCTTGAGACCCTGTGGAACTTGACTGGTTACAGACATTAAAGACTGGCCCTTGCTTCTTCTCTTTCCTTGTAATCTCTCCCTCTTGTGCACAGCACGATGTGTCAGGATGACATTAGCCATCATGGGATGTGGCCCAGCATGTGTCCTCCAGAAGCCAAGCATATGGAGCCACCTGATCTTATGCTTACAGCTCCCAAACTAGGAACTAAATAAATCTCTTTTAAAATACATACATACACACACACACACACACACACACACACACACACACATATATATACACACATATACACACATACATATATATACATGTATATACATGTATACACACATACACACACAAATATATACACATACATACATATATACTTATGTATGTGTGTATATATCTTGGTGGTGCTGGAGACATGGCTCGGAAGCTGAGAGCACTTGCTGCTGCTCTACCAGGAAACCTGGGTTTGATTCCCAACAAGCATCCAGCAGCAGCCTGCTTGCCTGCTTCATGCTCAGAGAAGGGCGGCTGGTGGCAGCACATATTAACCCCATCACCCACTGTTCTAAAATGCTAGTCCTTTAATCCTTTGAACCGAACTTCAAGGTTTTTTGCTTTATCATCTTCCAGCCTTTGAGGACAGCCGTTGCTTCCCTGCCAAACCTTGTCTTTTCCAGGTTGGAGTCTTTCATCCATTACTCTTCCACGGCAAGAGTCCTGCAATGTTATGGACCATCTTTCCGCTCACACATGAGCTAGGGTCCCTGCCATTAAGGTCTCTCCTCATTGACTATGGGCTGAGTTCCTCCCATTGGTCTCAAACTATGGCATCAGGAACAGAAAAGGACAGCTGCTCTCCTGTCCTTTCTGGTGTCTCTCTATCAAGTGTGCTAACCTGGTTTTAACCAGCTCTTTAAAACAAGGGAAACCAAAGGACTTTTTTTTGAAAAGTTTGTTTTGAAAAACAGGTTTTGGTGTTTTTTGTTTTGTTTTGTTTTACTTGCTTGTTTTCCTTCTTTCTCCCTTTCTCTCTTTCTCTCTCTTTCTCTCTCTCTTTCTCTCTTTCTCTCTTTCTCTCTTTCTCTCTTTTTCTCTTTCTTTCTTTCTTTCTTTCTTTCTTTCTTTCTTTCTTTCTTTCTTTCTTTCTTTCTTCCTTTCTTTCTTCCCTGCCAACTGTAACACAGGAAGAAAAGAACTGGTGATGAGTTTTTCTTTTTTTTTTTTGTTTTTTTGAGACAGGGTTTCTCTTTGTAGCCCTGGCTGTCCTGGAACTCACTCTGTAGACCAGGCTGGCCTCGAACTCGGAAATCTGCCTGCCTCTGCCTCCCAAGTGCTGGGATTAAAGGCGTGAGCCACCACTGCCCGGCTGGTGATGAGTTTTTCATTTGGTATATTGTGACATCCTATGTTCCCAACACACTTTTTAGTAATTGTACTTAGCTATATATTTCATCTGTCATATAGGAATTGTATAAAAAATATTATTTAAGTTTTCCTAAATACAGAGTAAAAACACTGATGTGCCCAAAGCCAAGGTGTATCTCAAAAGACAAAGAAATAAAACATTGTGGTGTGTTCTTTATGCAGGTGACACTGTAGCATGTTCTTTTTGCAGGTGACATTGTGATGTATTCTTTATGAGGGTGACACTATGGCATATTCTTTATCCTGGTGGCACTGTGGCGTGTTCTTTATCCTGGTGACACTGTGGTATGTTCTTTATCCTGGTGACACTGTGGCATATTCTTTATCCTGGTGACACTGTGGCATGTTCTTTATCCGGGTGGCACTGTAGTATGTTCTTTATCCTGGTGAGATTATGGCATGTTCTTTATATGGGTGACACTGTGGCATGTTCTTTATCCTGGTGGCACTGTAGCATGTTTTTTGTCCTGGTGACACTGTGGCGTGTTCTTTAGCCTCGTGGCACTGTGGTGTGTTCTTTAGCCTGGTGGCACTGTGGCGTGTTCTTTAGCCTGGTGGCACTGTGGCATGTTCTTTAGCCTGGTGGCACTGTGGCATGTTCTTTATCCTGGTGGCACTGTGGCATGTTCGTTTTCCTGGTGATGCTGTGGCGTGTTCTTTTTCCTGGTGGCACTGTGGTGTGTTCTTTATCCTGGTGGCACTGTAGCATGTTCTTTATCCTGGTGATGCTGTGGCATGTTCTTTATCCTGGAGGCACTGTGGCGTGTTCTCTATCCTGGTGATGCTGTGGTGTGTTCTTTATATGGGTGGCACTGTGACGTGTTCTTTAGCCTGGAGGCACTGTGGCATGTTCTTTAGCCTGGTGATGCTGTGGTGTGTTCTTTATATGGGTGGCACTGTGGCATGTTCTTTAGCCTGGTGACACTGTGGTGTGTTCTTTATCCTGGTGGCTCTTTGAAGCCTTCACCCTTGTTGTCTTCATAGAATTGTGTTTCTGTGCATTTCTGCCTCTTACCTCGACAAGACCCAGTTCTTCCTCTACAGCACAGGATGTGTGGTACCCACTCCAGACCCACATTAGCTTTATAACTCTAGGAGTGTAAGTGAACGGATGAAGCAGGGATAACCTCAAAAGTTTTCCTCTGCTAGGACCTTTTCCGGTGTTTTGGGATATCCAGGACTTGCTGTGGTGGGAATACTAGGTTCTGATGATGCCAAGTAGTCTTGGTTTCTGTTGGTAAGATTCTTGCGTTTGCCGTTTGCCATCTGTTGATGGAGCAGGGATAACCTCAAAAGCTTTCCTCTGCTAGCTTTCCTCTGTGTGTATGTAAGATCTGATTATGCCCTTAACAACTTCTCTGGAGAAGCCAGCTTATGTCAGGGGATATATAAAGTCAGGGAAAATACATGGCAGGCTTGTATCTTTTTTGTAAGGTAAAGTCTCCTTTAGTTCAGGTTAGCTTCAGACTTGCTATATAGCCAAGGATGACCTTCAACTTTTAGTCCTCTTGCCTTTGTCTCCCTCATCCTGGATTACAGGTGTGCCCCACTTTACCCACTCAGTTTTATAATTTTATGAAGTTCTATGAATTGAACCAAGAGCCTTGTATGTATGAGGCAAACATTCTATTAAGGGAGCTACATCTGCAGCCCCAACCTCCACCTTGTATCATTTTCTAAAAAGCATATATATGATCAGATCATCTGTATAGGAGACCATAACGGGAGGTTATTACATATAAGGAAACCATTGGGGTTTTTTTGTTGTTGTTGTTTTTTGGTTTTGGTTTTTCAAGACAGGGTTTCTCTGTGTAGCCCTGGCTGTCCTGGAACTCACTATGTAGACCAGGCTGGCCTTGAACTCAGAAACCCGCCTGCCTCTACCTCCCAAGTGCTGGGATCAAAGGCGTGTGCCACCACTGCCTGACTAAGGAAACCATTGTTAAACTATCATCACAGAATCTAAATTTTACAAAAAGGACAAAATCTTAAGGGCAACTGAATTTGAAATAAATGCCAGCTAATTATAGTCGGGAATGTGCTGGATGAGAGTGGGTATGTGTAATTATATAGCAATTATGCTGGAAATATGATCACATGCCACCAGCTACTTAAACATTTCGCCAGGGAAAATGAATGTACCCTCTGCAGCTGCTCTTTCTGATCTCCAGGGCCCACGCTGACTTTGTGTGATATGATTTCTCCTTAGAAAGGGTGACCTTTTCTTGGCCAGTTACAAGACACTGCTTTGAGGGATTGGAACGCATGCTCAGAAGGATAAAAGGGAATTGAAACTTCTATCAGACGGAGATAATGATGCCAGGAACAGTTGAGATTAAAAAAGAACAAAGTCAGTTCTAAAAAGATTTCCTAAATCAAAGGACTGCTCTCTCTCAAATGCCAAGAAAAAGCAAAGCTGTTGTCAGGAGGGGCAGTCATTTGTCCGGATCCCTGGGCCTCAGCCAATGCCAGTGAGATATTTTAAGTGAAATTCTTTGAACTTATTGGGAGAAGTGTGTTACATAATCTTGAGCTAATATCTTAAAACAAAACAAACAACAACAACAAAACACAATTAGATAAAAACGTTCAGAAAGTCAGCAATGAAAAGTGATATGTAGGATCTGTACAAACACGCACACGGGTACACAGGGGTGGATGTCACAGGGCAACCTATGATATACACAGTGGCAGTTGTTGGGTGGTCAGCTGGGTGGTCACCGTGACTGTAATTACCACCTTGGCAAGCTGTACACTCTTTAGTGCTCTTTGCTACAGCCATTCGTGTTCATCTGCTTGGGCACCTTGTGTCTCAAACAAGAAATCCTTGTGCGTCTTGTTCTGTAGGACTATGGTTTCTGGTGAGGACTGCCTTCCGAGCTCGCAGATGGCTAGTTCTCAGGATGTATTCACATGACTTTTCCCAGGTAGATACACTTGGAGGGGATGAGGACTTAGTTCTGTAGTTTATATTTATTTATTTATTTATTTATTTATTTATTTATTTATTTATTCATGCATCTATTTCTATTGAATAGCACCTATTTCTTGTTGCTTGGGATCCAACCCAGTGCTTTCATGCCTGCTGGGCAGTCTCTTGCTATGAGCTACAACTCTTCTTGTCTCTTGTGGTAAGTGCACTGATCATTCTGACCATGTCCTTACAGTTTCATTTAACCTCCTTCTCTGTGTGTACATATACGCATGCACAAATACATGTATAGGTGCATGCACATGAGGGCCAACTTCAGGGGCCGTATCTCAGGTGTCATTCAATATTTCTTTTCTTTTTGAGGCAGCCCCTACTTATCTGGATCTTGATAAGTAGGCCAGGCTGCTGGGCCATGGAGTCTCACAAATCCACTTGTCTGTGTTCTCCCTCCCCGAACCCCGAGCCAACACTGGGGTTATAAATGCTCTTAACCCCCAAGTTTTGCCCTTCTTTTTTAAAACATGGGTTCTGAAGATCAAACTCAGGTCTTTGTGTGCTAAAGCTATCTTCCTAGTCCCTTGGTTACTTATTAGGGCCTCTTTCCCCCAAATATAATAAGTACAGTGGGAGTTAGGGCTTCAGTACTTTTGGTGGGTAGGGGTACAAACCTTTATGTAGTAAAACCATCTTATACTAAAGCAGTCAGTCTAGAACTCCTGGACTTGGCAGAGGGCCGAGCTTCCTGTACACATGCCCATCCACACAAATGCCTTGAATAGGTTAGCTGATAGACGTGAAGAAACCTAACAGGCAGCGTTGCGTTTTCTGCTCAGTCTACAAACATTCGTTGTCCGAGCCATAGAACATCAACACGGAGAGCTCTACGCTGCAGATTCACTTGAACCGCTGAAAGTTCCTTTAATAGCCAGGTTGCTCGAGAGTGATTTTCTACCATACTCTATAGCTCTGGAACACTAGGCATCCACCTAGCCAATCAGGCATTGGCAAACGGAGCTCCATACCTCTCACTTTGCTGTCCCTGAACTTCTGCCCGGTTGTGATTGTAGAGGTGGCCAGTGATGTTGTTGCAGAATTGAAAATGTTTTGTAGCATTCCCACTTGCTTATGCCTACTTGTACCAGGACACTGAATTATAGACAGGACTCAGAACGCCACTTGCCAGCTTGGAGATCCTAGGATGAATTGGCCGTTTTAGGATAAAAAAGGCATGCAGCCACTTCTGTTTATGGTAAGCAAAGACAAATTCCTCCTGTGCTGGCATTTGGGTTTGATGCTTTAATAATTTGAGCTTGGTAAACAGAAAGCAGGGCTCAGAGACAAGAAAGATGGCTCCAAGGAGCTAGAGACAGCTGGATGGATAAGAAGGTAATCAGGGGAAAGCTAAAGATAACCAGGAGATGCTGATCATAAATCTGCTGCAAGGTTCAGACAGGAGGTCAGGGGGCTGGGTTAGAGGCAGGGGTCACTGGGGTGGCTTTAGAACTTCCATCCTGATTCTGACATCTGGTCAGCCTCTTTCATCATGTTTCCTGGCTCCAGATATTGGGAGCTTAAACATGCACATGTGAAATAAACACTAGCTGAATATAAACACGTTACAGGTGACGTAGAGTTGCTTGACTGTGAGGTCCTTGAGAAGTAGGTCAACCAAAGTCCCGTGCTACAGGCTTTCCTAACCTGCGCTGCCTCACGTGACCAATAAAATTTGCCTAGCAGCTTGCCAGTTTTAATCTTTGTGATTTCCAGTGCTCTCAGGAAGCCAGGCCCTCCTGAAGAGAGATACCAGGATGTGAATTTATTCAGGATGTGAAACACAAATTTGATTTTTCTTTGCATATTTTGCATATCCGACAATATCAACTAATAAGCTAGTTTCTTGACCCATGTAGTCATGTAGGCATTCTGGAGGATGGTACTGGTAAGCAAGCATGGAGCAAAATATTAGGGAGTGGGGTACACCCCCACACCCACACACACACATACCCACACACACACACCCCAGACCCCCCACACCCCTACACTCACATATGATTGAGGGTAGGAGAAAGTTGGAAGAAATGGCCATGCATTATACTCTACTAATTCTAAATAGGGCTTTTATTTCAAGTATTACTTGTAAAGTAAGCTTGAACCCTCTTGGTTCTGATGCTGGGAAAAGAGCTAATACTATACAAAGTAGTTCAACTAACTAAAAAACATTGACATATTGTCTGGTTGGTTTCTCTTTAGTCTGGCTGTCATTTCTACTGCTATCCAACTGAGCTGCCAGCGTAAGAACCCTGTATTATGGGTTTTCCATGGGCCAGACTTTGTTATAGAACTTGAGACCGGTTCTCACTATGTAGGCCTGGCTGTCCTTAAGTTCAGTATGGAAACCACTTTGGCCTTGAATTGACGTACATCCTTTCTCTCTGCCTCCTAAATGTTAGGATTAAGGGTGTGGAACACCACACTGGGCTGCTGTGAAATTTTCCGTGTGGGCATCATTAATATCTTAGGCTAGGTAGGTCTTTGTTGCCTAGGAATGGGGGCTGCCCCAGGCATTGTACACTACTTAGGAGTGTCCCTGATTTCTATAATTTATATCATCCCAACTGTGACAAGCCAGGTGTCTCCATGCAGAATGTCAGTTAGAATCACAATTGCCCCTGGCTGCAAACTACTCTTAGAGACACATGAATGTTTGTGATAGGATGTCATATATGGAAAAAGCGTGAACCACAGAGCCCTATTGTCTTCATTCCTGTTTTTGTTTATTGAACTTTTTTATGTGCCATGAGTTGTGCTTGGAGGTAGAGATACAAAAGTAACTAAGTCATGGCTTTTATTGAAAGAGAAGAGTCTGACAGAGAAGGAAACTTACAAAGAAACAAATTATCAGTCAGAGAGGTAAATCCAGTGACATAGACATGCAGAGGGACTGGGTACATGTATTCCTCATGGCCAAGGGCAGGGAGTTGCTTGGGAGCAATTTCTGAGAACATGACGGGTTTCCAGGGAATGGGAAAATTGGGAGAAGGGCACAGACTACTCCATGTGCCCCTCTGCGCTTCATTCTAGACTGGTGGCCCTCAACCTTCCTAACATTGCAACCCTTTAATATAGTCTCTCATGCTGTGGTGACCCCCAACCACAGAATTTATTTTTGTTGCTACTTCATAACTGTAGTTTTGCTACGGTTATGAATTGTAACATAAATGTTCTTAGAGACAGAGGCTTGCCGAAGGCGTCCGGGATTGAGAACTGCTGTTCTAAACGGAGGGCTTCAAATGAGAGTATGAGTGTTCTTTATTAAAACCAACTGCTTGGCTAAGTGTGCAGAGAGTGGCTATTAAAAAGGCATGGCAGTGTGGCTTGTGCTTTAGGAGCTGAGAACGAGCAAAGGGGAAAGGTGAGCGCCATCCTGGTTGGCGTCAGTGCCAGTGATCATTTGCCTGTGAGAAGTGTCCAGTGAGAGGTTCCATTTTCTCCGGTAGCAAATTAACCTACCTCCATTTTATGGATAAGAAAATTGAGGATCGGAGAAGGACCATCAATGCACAGTGATAGCAGTGGGCAGAAGACTTGGGGCTTGTTCTCTGACTTCCGGCCTGTCCTGCTATGTGCTTTGGTTGAGTGTGGTGAAAGCTGGTGAGAAGGTGCCTCCATTCAGAAAGAAGGTTGACATGGGTACGGTTGGCTTTTAGCCTGGCAGGTGCTCAGTCATTGAAGAAGGGAGACGTGATTTTAATGAAACCCGTGCCAATATATTTACATATCTTTTTTTCCTGTATTCTATGTCAGGGAGAGCAAATAGCTCTCCAAGCATTATATGCAAATGTCACCCATGTGAGCTGCCACTTCGGCTTCTTCTCAGGTTCTGTAGGAACAAGTGAAGGCTTGAGGCTCCACTGTGCATTGTTCTGCTTCTATATTTAAATGTTCTCCTTGTCTCTCTAGACGCAGAGCCCAGGGCAAAGTTGTAATAGACACTTGTCAAGTGATTCAGTGATTTATATACTATTTTAGCCTCAACATTAAATCTTAGGCCAACAAGCTGACATGCAGCTCTGCTGTCCAAAGATACTAATTTGACTAAAACCAGGAATGATCATACGAAGAAAAAAAGGAAAGTACTGGGCTCAAGGTAGACGACACTTAAGGGTGTGGCTACGATCCCTCTGTGTCTCCCTCTAGGGTTGTTCTTTAACCTTTCCTTGTCCAAATCTTCTTTTCAGAGCTCCTAGAAAAACCAAGATATCATAAGGCAGGATTTACTTATATTTTTAGAAAGTATCCCAAAAGACCGCTAAGCCTGTCTGGCAGCATCACTGATGGGATTTGTTGGCAGAAAATTGAAGAATGATTATAGCCGGTGACTTGGGACAGCTCAAAGGGGCCCGTAAGAATCGCCAGAGAATGTCCCTGGTATTTATGGCTGAGGATCACCTTCCATCTCACTGTAGGGAAGAGATAGTTTTGGGCCTAGATCAGGGCTCTCCACTTCCCCCCAGCTGCTTGTATGTGTTAGCTGCACATTCAAGACTTGGACTCTCACAGGCCATGCTGCTGAAAGGCACTTGACCTACAGAATTGGATGGGACTTGATCTGGAGTCTATGTTCTGGGAAGAGTGAATATACCAGAAAGCTTGCAGGCAGCCCCTCATCTTCCATCTCTGCTTCCCTACTTGGGTTCTAGCCACAGGGAAGCCATGGGAGTATTCTGGTGTATCTACGGTACCGGAGTCCACTTACTGGTCCCAGAGCAGGGCTTGCTACTGAGTTCCACCATTTGGAGGATATCTGTAGGACAGGAGTGTGTCTATGTCTAGATGACTCTGAATGTACCTGATCTAGTGTCAGGGCCAAGAGTTGACAGGGATGGGGCCTTGATAGTATGTCACTACTGCATAATGGAAAAGATTTTTGCTCTTGCTGGGCCTAAGTGTCCCCATGTCCTAGATTGTTTTCTATTGCCACAATAAAGACTCTGAGTGAAAGCAACTTGGGGAGGAAAGGGTTTATTTGGCTTACACATCACAATCACAGACCATCATGAAGGGAACTCAAGGCAGGAATCTGGTGGTGGGAACTGACGCAGATGCCGTGCAGGAACACTGCTTCCTGGCTTGCTCTCCACAGCTTGCTCAAGGGTGGCAACTGCCCACGTTGGGCTGGGCCCTCACACATCAATCATTAATCAAGAAAATACACCAGAGACTTGCCTAAAGGGTAATCAGATGGAAGCATTTTTTTCAACTGAGGTTCCTTCTTCCCAGATGGTCCAAGTTTGTACCAAGTTGACAAAAGCCAATGAAGCTAACTAACTAACTAGCTAGCTAACTAGCTAACTAACTAGCATATGAAAAGAAAAAAAAAAGGATATGATAGCTCTTAGTTCAAGACTTGTGAGAAGCATTACAGTTCCTGGTACATGATATACACCTAGTAGGTACATTTGTTCCTCTGATAGTCCTACTGGAGAGAACAGAAATTTGCTTGCTTGTCTCCTTCCTTCCTTCTTTCCTTCCTTCCTTCCCTTCCTTCCTTCCCTTCCTTCCTTCTTCCCTCCCTCCCTTCCTTTCTTGTTGGTTTCTTCTCTCTCTCTCTCTCTCTCTCTCTCTCTCTCTCTCTCTCTCTCTCTCTCTTGCTCTCGCTCTCGCTCTCTCGCTCTCTTCCTTTCTCTCTTTCTCTCTCTTTCTTCTTCCTTCCTTTATTCTTTCTTTTTTCTTTCATTTTTTTTGAGATAGGGTCTCACTGTGTAACTCAGACTGGCCTGAAACTCTATACATATAGATCAGTCCAGACTCCAACTGTCAGAATTCACCTTCCTTTGTCTCCCAAGTGTTGGGATTAAAGGTGTATACTACCACACAAAGCTAGATACATATATATATATATATATATATATATATATATATATATATATATATATATGCATGCCAGGCTATTAAAGAGAAGGCTTACTCTCAATATCAGCATAACATAATGGATGTATTTTGTCACGCTATTTTAGAGAGGGCTCAATATCAGCATAGACATAATACATATACAACTTAAATATGAATTTTGAGTATTCTGTGTGACTGTGTGAGATGAAATCTTGCTATGAGGAAGTCTTTGAAGTCAGAGGACGTGGCTTGATTCCTTTCTTCTGTGAGTAATGTGCATGCTTAGATACAGCTATTCAGTGTGCTCACAAGTATTTGCTTTCACTTGTCCTGAGTGTGGATGCTCTATTACTGTCTCCTTTTGCTCACTTGCATCCAGAGCATGGTCTGCTCCCTAAAGTGAAAGGCTGGTGTGTGCAGCTGCTGAAGGTCCCCGCGGAGGCCCGGTTCTGTTTCAGCAATGCAACAGTGACATCCATTGGCCTGTTTACCAATTAGAGAAGAAAGCTGCTTGACCTTGAGCTTTCAGATACAGAGTACTTGGGAATTTAAGGAAGTCAGGCTAGCAGCTAGCACAGCCTCTGGTCCCCTGCAGCCTGGGCTGGCTTCAGGACCCTTCCTCATTGATGTGTTATTAATACCAATGTTACCTGTGTCATCTCTCTGGTTGTGTGGGAGTCCGTCCTTTCTGTGAGCTTCAAACCCTTCTCTGGATTGCAGGTGGCCATTGGTTTGGGATAGACATATTGAATGCACGAAAGAGGGTAATTCTCTTTTCTTCCAGATCTTTCCACAGTGATAAAGATGATGCCAATACTTGCTTTTATGGCTACCAATGGCTTTTCCGTACAGTTTACAATAAATCCCCACAATCATATAAAAACTGTTGTAAGAGTTTAGCACCTATCACACTGAGGAAATGTGGTACCAAACTACAGAGCTCAGTAACTTATGTTCACTGCCCCAGCTGGAGGGGACCCAGGAGTCACAACCACCTGGGCAGCATTTCCAGAGGTGCCCGGAGGAGAAGATTTAATGATGAGATCAAAGAGAGGACTTCATGGTTGGAGATGAGACAGCAGGGAGTGAGTAGCAGACTCGCCCTTCTTGGGTTGACAGTGAGGTTTAGTACTTGTTCCTATCTCCATAGAGACCAGATCAGAAAAGACTAAGACAAAAAGGATTTGCTTTTACCTACTAAGTATTAGGATACTCAAGAAAGCAAGGGCGGATGCTGGAGAGATGGTTCAGTGGTTGACAGTGTATTGAGAGGGCTCCAATTCAGTTTCTAGCACTCGGGCCAGGAGGCTCACCCCACCAGTAACTCAGTTCTGGAGGATTCAGTACCCACTGGTCCCCACAGGCACCTAGATATGCATGGCACACACACACACACACACATTTTAAAAAACAATTTTAAAACAAGAGATTAAAAACAAACAAGACAAAGAGTATACTGAAGACCTCTTGTCCAAAGAAGGCCAGAGAGCTGAGCAGTGACTTTTAATGGTGTGTTATTACAAATGTTGTTGTTACTCCTCAGCATGGCCTGTGTGTGTGTGTGTGTGTGTGTGTGTGTGTGTGTGTAATGAGTGCTGTGTGTGTGAGTGGTATGTGTGTGTGTGTGTGTGTGTGTGTGTGTGTGGTGTGAGTGCTGTGTGTGTGTGTGTGTGTGTGATGTGTTATGATCCAAGTAATAACTAGACATGGACACCTTGGGATTAAAAAAAACAAGTGAATTGCTTCAGTTCAACTCAAAGCCAAATTATCAAACATCTCTCAATTTCAAAACTAGGCATGTAGTAACCCTGACACATCAGACACATCACACTTACACACAGAAACAAGACCCAAGGATTCAATTTCACATTGCATCATTTTATAATAAACCCCCTTTTGGAAACAATTAGAGAATTTGCAACAACTAATAATTTGTAACTACTTGTGATACATGGAGCCGGTCCCATTACTGAGTCAGCTAAGCAGGCTTCGGGGATAATCCTTCCAATTAAACAGCAACAAAACATGACTCATCTATGGAAGTCTTATTTACATTTCCTTCTTTCTCAGCTGGCCACCTAACAGGAGAGTTTTCCCATTGTGCCTTCTTTTTCAAGTGTGGATACCCATGACCCACCCTGCAGCTGCATCTCCTCTCCCTGGTGACTGCGTACCTATATGGACTCACTGTAGAGGGTTCCATTCACTACTCCCTGTGTTTGTGTGGAGCTTTCTGAGGACAGTGTCTAATAGGTGACCCAAGACACCCGGCCAAGGCTCAGGACTAGGAATTCTTTCCTTCCTGCTATGTAACTATTTGGGCTCCTTTGAGGAAACTGGAGTCCCCATTTAAAACCTCACGTGTCATTTTGGTGATCATTTTGGCTTAGAAACTACCATGAAGCCGGATGGTGGTGGCACACGCCTTTAATCCATGCACTGGAGAGGCAGAGGTAGGTGGATCTCTGTGAGGCCAGCATGGTCTACAAATAAATCCAGGAGAGCCAGGACTACATAGAGAAACCCTGTCTTGGAAAACCAAAGCAAGCAAGCAAGCAAACAAAAACCAGAAACTATTATGTTAAATAAATAGAGTTTAACCAGCAGTTCTTGGCTATGTTTAGAATCCTTATATAAACACTGGGGTAGAAACCCAATGAATCCTGAGAATTGGGAAGCCTCTTGCGATGTGAGAAAGGATTAAATTCCAGGCTAGCCATAAAGTGTATGTTTCCCATGTGAGAGGCTATAAAACATATGGAATTGAATTCCCTTTCCAATTTATTTAAAAAATATTTTTATCAATAGGTAACTTACAAACTGAAATGTAAAATGTACAAACCTTACCCCTGACAATGACTATACTCACCTATGTAGCTGGATCGCTGACAAGATGGAGGCCGTTTTCATCACCCCAGATGAGGGCCCTGAGGCACCTGTTGTTCATTTCTCCCTAGAAATGTTTTTACTTAGTCTAGAACAGCAGCTCCTTCTCCCCACTCCTCTTCCTCCTCCAAGTTCTGGGAGTATAGGTGTGTGCCACCATGTGTGCAGTTCTGGGGATTGACCCAGTCTTGGTGGACGCATCCCAGCCACACCGGTGGACAGCCTCTCCAGGACGTAGTTAACTGAAAGGGTACCATACTGCCCTCAGTATTTTCCACTCATCATCATTTCTGAACTTCAATCATATTTGTATTCATAATTCATTATCTTTAACGTCTGTTGATGATCATGTGACCTGTGTTCAGTCTAGGGCAGTTATGAATAAAACTGCTGTGAGCGTTAGTGAACGAGTCTTTTATCGACACATATTTTCATTTCTCTTGAAGTGAGGACCCACAGGTCAGATGTGGGTTTGACTTTATAAGGGGTTATATCATCTTGCTTACTGTCCAGGTTCCATTTCCCCATACCCTTCCCAACTGTTGGCCATTGTATTCGTTTTTTATTACTGAGAATTCGGCTACAGAGAGGGGAGCATCTGAAAGCAGCACTCACAACTCTGGGTTAGAAGTCACTCAGGATTCAGCTGGGATTCCTGCGCGGGTTCTCACGAAGGTGAAATCAGAGTGTAGATGGAACTGGATTCTTATCTGGAGAGCCTAGAGTAGAATCCACTTCTCAAACCATTCAAGTTGTAGGTTGAATTGCATTTCCTATAGTTATCTAATAAAGTCCCCATCTTTCCGCCACCTGTCACCATTGCCCTTGAGTCTGTAAGATACACCCAGCCCCTTCCTGCTCAGTATCCCATTGACTTCTGCCACCAACTAGTAAAGGAGAGGTTTGCTTTTCAATTGGTGTGCCTAGTCAGGCCCAGGTCTACCTAGACAATCTCTACATCCATTTGTTGTTATTGTTTCATTTTTATTTATTTTACTTATTTGGTGGGGGTGGGAGGGGCACAGCGTGCATGTGGAGATCACAGGAACATGTCCTGGAGTCACATGTTTTGCTGAGAGAGGGTCTCTCTAATTTCTGTCACTGTGCTGTGTCCTCCAAGCTTAGAGGGCTAAGAGTGCCTACCCACTCCCCTGACCCCCACACTCAACCCTTGCACCTTGCCATAAGCACTCTTCCAGTGGGTTCAGTCTCTAGTTTCCCTTACTGGTAGTAACTCAATGGGGTTGGGTTGCATTAGCATGGCCCGAGAGTCCTGTCGTCTTTATAATCTGGCACCACAGCACGCACATGCGCTTTAACACCCACACGCTTGCCCCTGTTCTCTACAGCTTATGAGCCCTCGTCCAGATGGAGTCTCTCTTGTCTAAAGCGCCTGGGACCTGCATGTTTCAGGCTTCAAATTGTTTGGAACGTTTGGATTCACCTAAAGGAGATATTTTAAGGACCTAAGTCTACACACTAATTCTTTTATGTTTCATATACACTTTCTATCTGCAGCATGAAAATCATATTCTATAGTGTTTTTTGTTTTTGTGAGCATGTACTTTGTAAAGAGATTAGATATAGAATTTTCTACTTGTGTCATGTTGGTGGTCATAGAGTTTTAGAGCTTGAAGCAATTCAGATTTTAGAGTTTTAGAGTAGAAATATCCAACCTGAATATTTTCCTACCTAAAGAACCATAATGTCTTGGTCTCAAGAATTATCCTTTACCATTTTTTTTGTTTGTTTCTTGCCTTTAATAATTCCTTATTTAAAGTTAAAGGTTGGAGGGATGGTTCTTACTGCAATGTTTCTTCTGCCTCTGCCTCCAGGGTTCTAGGAGTACAGGTGTGAACCACCACGTCCGGCTCTGAAAGCTTCGACTTGGTAACCAGAATAACAGGACTTAAAGTTGAAACGTCCTCAGGTCTTCCATCGTGTGAGGGTCCGAGAAGTTAATGCTTAAAGCCATGTTTCTAGGTTCTAAGCTAGAACATTAACTGTTGCCTTCTGGAGGCCTTGCATTGCAAAATTTCTGTCTCTTCGTCCTCCTGTGACAGTGAGTTGTTAATTTAAGTCAGCCCCTAAGTCTCTGGCAATTTAGAAAATACTGACAGTCACACGTGCGTTATAGTGTCTTCACAAGTTCAAAGAAAAAATGTCCAACTGGCTAAATTTGTTCTAAGGAAAGGTTATCTTTGATCAGCTCAGAACCAACCAAGGGCAGATGGAGGCGGTGGGATATGGCAGGCCCTACTCAGCTGATAAGATCTTAGGAGTCTGTTCTTTGTGTGACCAGGCAGGAGGACCTCAGGCTCCATTCCCTCTAATAGACAACTAACAAGTCACAGGCCTGACCTTTGTGACACTTTTTATAAGCCTTA
>NW_022196905.1:85148399-85160299 GCF_008632895.1 Mastomys coucha
TTTTTATAAGCCTTAATTTTCACACACACACACACACACACACACACACACACACAATCCCTGAGGAGTTGTCGGTGAAGTACAGGACCTTGCCTGGCTAGAGTGCAGTCTCCCGACCTGTAGTCCCTCCCCAGGCACTGGCCCCAGTGTGGGTTTTATTGGTTTTGAGTTTGGTAGTTTTCCTTTCCCTGTTTACTCTCCCTCTCCCTTCTCCACTTTCCTTACTTCCTCTTTTTTTTTTTTTTTTTTTTTTTTTTTTTTTTGTGAGGTCTCACTATCTTGTGCTAGCTGGCTTAGAATTTTCTATGCAGACCAGGCTAGCCTAGAACTTGCAGAGAGTCTGTCTCTGTACCATCCCCTTCCCCTCTGTTTTTTTAAAAAATTTATTTATTTATTCATTTTACAACCCAGTATCAGTCCTTCCTCTCCTCCCAGTACCCATCATGCAAGTCCTCCATCCATTCCACTGTCCCCTTCCTTTTGGAGTTCCCCCTGCTCCTCCTAACCTCGGAAGCAGGAAGGTCACTGGGGCTCAGTGTTTGGTAGCCTATCTCCAGGTTTAGTGAGAGGCGTTGTCTCAAAAGAACAAGGTGAACATCTGGCCTCTGCACTGGAGTACATCTAACATACACATGTATTCACACGACCACACACACCACACGCACTCATATACTCAGATGAATCTTACCATAAAAGTGACAACCTAGCCAGACAGTGGTGGCGCATGCCTTTGATCCCAGCACTTGGGAGGCAGAGACAGGCGGATTTCTGAGTTCGAAGCCAGCCTGGTCTACAGAGTGAGTTCCAGGATAGCCAGGGCTACACCGAGAAACCCTGTCTTGAAAAAAAACAAAAACAAAAACAAAAAAACAAAAACAAAGCAACAACAAAAACAAAAAACAAAAAAAAACCAAACCAAACCAAAATGCAAAAAAAAAACTAAAGAGTTCAGTCAACCAAACATTGTGGAAACTTTTGTATCACCTCTTTATAGTTGCTTTTGATTGGTGATTCTTTAGTTTATGTAGCCAAATGTATAGTTGACTGGTAGTTGTGATTCTTTTTTTTTGAGATTTATTTACTTATTTTATGTATATGAGTACACTGTAGTTGGACAGATGGTTGTGAGCCACCATGTGGTTGCTGGGATTTGAACTCAGGATCTTTGGAAGAACAGTCAGTGCCCTTAACCACTGAGCCATTTCTCTAGCTCTGATAGTTGTGATTCTTTAATCAAATAACCTTATTTTTATTTTTAGCACACTATTGATTTTATTTTTATCTCCTGTGTATGGTTGTCTTGCCGGCCTATATGTAAGTATACCACATGCCTGGTACCTGCACTGGCCAGAAGATGACTATGGATCCCCTAAAACTGGAGTTCCAGATGGTTTTGAGCTGACATGTGGGTGCTGAGAAGTAAACCCAGGTTCACTGGAATGGCAAGCATTGCTCATAGCCTTTGATCCACCTCTCCAGCCCGAAATAGTCTGATTGTCTCACCTCCATGTGAGGAGGCTAAGAGGGCTTTCAAAGATAATGATGTCTGTGTTAAATGATTAACTAGGATGGTGATGCCTGGAATCTATACCCAGGAACTATAATTCAGTTGATTTGGAACCAGTGCAATCTATGTTTTTGCTTTTGTTTGTGGTTTTAAAAAAAATACATGAACAAATACATATAACATGAGTTACTAAACTGACCCAATTTTAAGTGGACAATTGCAAGTATTTTTGTAGGATTGAGAATGTAGCTCAGTGTTAGAAAGAACATTTACCTAGTATGTGCAAGACCTTGGGTTTAAAACAAAGTGTATTCATATTGTTGTGTATTATGAGTGGATCACCAATGTCTTACCTTACAAAACTGAAGCTTCATGTGTACTAAAAATACCAACTCTAGATGTATACATACTACAGTACAGGCTCTCCATTTCCCCAGCCCTCAGGTCCTGACTGAGTCATGGGCTAAAAGTCACTTGCTAGGCAATTCAAATGATCACAACTTGAAGACCTTTGACCAGTGTCCCCACCCCAAACAGATTCTCGGCTTTTACAGTTGTTATTTGATTACTATAGTGGCCAATGCCATTCAGACTTAGGTGGGATAAACTTTTTGCCCACATAACAACACAGGACTGGACTGTATGTGTTCTTGAGCAATGACTTTCTTCTGCCCTGGGCCTCACATGAGGGAATCACTTCAACTTGGCAGCAGTTCTGCCTGAGAGGTGCTTATTCATGTTAGCTCAGCCAGTATGACCAGGCAGGCATCCAGGGAGGTTTGGTTGGATTTCCTATCTCCCTACCTTTGATAGCTCGTGTTTAATTTCTTGACCCACCTTCCATACCAGTTACAGGTGTGGCATCTGGGCAGGTATACCAGGAAGCTGTGGCATTCCTGGAGCACCCTGGACCTATGTATGGCCTTGTCAGGAGAACCAGCCACTTGGAGAAGGTGCTGGAAGGTCCAAATATACAATGCTATCCCAGGAGCAGTGAGCCTCTCGGCCTAGCCTGGGCTGTTTGTGGACTTCCTGCTTTGCTCAACAGTTCAGCTGTGTTTACTGATGTTTATGGTTATTGAAGCTTGCTGAGTTTACTATCTTAATTTCTGCTGTGTGTTATCGGTCTTCCTGAGGATGATAGAATGGATACATTGCCCTGCTGGTATTTTTCCAAGAACTGTCTGCTTTGTCCATCTGTGAAAAAGAACAGGTTTTTGTTGAGATATTTGGATGCTGCTTACATCTTTCCTTTGTGACACAAAATTCAAAACGTCTCTCTGTTCCTCACTGGTGTAGTCTTTCTCTTTGCCATCGGGTGTGACAGCCTGACCCCTTGTCATCCCTTTTTTCCTCTGATAAGTGCTGAAATTCCACGGTATCAGCTCTGACCTGCCTGACCCTGCATATTACAGAAAACTTGAGATGCAAGATGAAGCTCCAGCCAGACATTTTTATCACAAAACCAAACAGAGCCCGGTCACGGCCTGACCTTATGGATTACGGGGAAAGAAGAGAATTTTCTGAGGGAATGTTTAGGTTGAGGCGTTCAGTGATTTAAAGAGATACTTCCAAAGGCTTAAAAAAAAAAGCACAGATTTTTATATTGTATGTGCAGCATTCAAGAGTCCTCTGGTGCCTAGTGTTTTTTTAAAGCTAGAGAAAGTTCTCAGGCTCACTTAGTGTGGCTGTAGATTTAAAAGACAGATCGTGTAATTCATCTTCCTGGGCTGAAGAAAGATCTGCCAACTCTTCATTTTATAGTTTTTATTGACATCGTGATAGGTTTCATAAAGTATTCTGGCTATATTTACCCCTATCAATAATTTTATTCTATTTATTTATGTATGTGTGTGCGAACATGCACACACACACATCCATGCATCAGTCTTTCCACCAAGGGGATCTCAGGTATTGAACTCAGGTTATCAGCAAACACCATGACTAAAAACAACTTTGGGGAGGAAAAGGTTTATTTCATCTTAGAACTCCCAGGTCACAGTCCTGAGGGAAGTCAGGGCAGAACTGAAGCAGAGGCTATGGAGGAGTCCTGATTACTGGCTTCCTCCTCATGGCTTGCTCATGGCTAGCTCTCCCTGCTTTCTTACACACCCCAGGACTCCTTGCCTCCAGTGTAGACAGGGGTGGGACAGCCCACAGTTTGCTGGTCGCTCTCACAACAGTCATTAAAGAAAATGGCCTACAGATTTACCTGCAGGCCAATCTGAGAGATGCAGATTCTCAGCTGAGGTTCCCTCTTCCTAGATGACCCTAGCTTGTGTCAAGTTGGAAACAAAACAAAATAAAACAAGACACTAACTTACACAGCCATCTTGCCAGACCCCATCAACTTATGAAGTGTTTGCAATGGCCTATTAGTCAACCCTGAAAAAGGAGGAAGTCATCTTGCAGGCTACATGTGAATGAGAATGGACCTTAAGAATGAACCTTGAAAAAAAAAACAAAAAAAAAAAAAAAAAAAAAAAAAAAAAAAAAAAAAAAAAAAAAGAATGAACCTTGTTACACCAATTGTAATAAGACAAATACTGTATGATCCCATGTATACAGGGTGCCCAAAGAAGTAAGGTTCAGAGGAAGAGAAAGTAGAATGGTAGTTGGTGGGGGTGGGGCATGGAAGGATTTAAGGATTACTAGCCAGAAAGTTATAGTATAAAAAGAGCTATGTGTCAGGACATTTGTGACAGAGAGACAGCCCTGTGAATACACTTTATGTCACTGAACTGTGGTCAAGGTACACTTTGTTATTTATACTTACCACGATTTATGAAATGGAGATGCTGTGTATGCGGCAGATGTTATAATTGTCAGACAAACCCAAATGAGCATTTAATGGGAGATTATATGAACTTCTTCTGTGGTTGGCTTCATAGAAAAGCCTGCTTGTGCCACAGAGGATAGTTCTAATTAGACCCAAGGAGGGAGTGATAGCGTGGAACTGGCTGCTGAAAAAAATGGCCTAAGTTTGTCCAGTGTTTTGAAGACGCTAACAGAAGGTTCCAGGCCATGTTAGCACCTGTGCCCACCCACACATGCCACCGGTGATTTGTGTCAAACGACATCATCTTTCCTGCCACAGCTGCTCTTCCCCTGTCGAACCTATCTCTGTGAACTTGGTATAATCACACTTCCTGTTGTTGAAGCCACCCGGCCATCTTCCTTGACCCTTTCTGCTGTTCTCAGTCAGATTTAGCAGGCTGTCTCTGCCTGGCCACTCACAGACAATGACATAAGTGTAAAAGGCAGCATTACTCACAGCAGACAAAAGATGGGGACAGTCAGGCCATATGTCAGTTGGTAGGTAAATAAATCCAATATTGTACATCTATACAATGGGGCACCATTCAACAACAAAAAGGAACAACCTCGGAGGCTTGCTAAGACACCAATGAATCTCAAAGACGTACTTACTGAAAGCCATCACTTAAAGTCTATATTATACTGCTCTGTTTACTTGAAATGCCTAGACAAATACACGGGGCTGACAGGAGGCTCCTGGATAGCCTGGGCTGGAGGTGGAACAGGAATGGGGTCGAGGGAACCTTTAGGGTGACAAAAATATCCTAAAACTGGAATATGGTGATGGTGGCTGCAAAAGACTATAAAGAAGGGGATAAAATGCTTCAAGAAATGAAAGAAAGAGAGAAAGAAAAAATGAAATCGATCCACGTACTTTAAGAAGAGCAGGGCAGTGGTGGCTCATGCCTTTAATCCCATCACTTGGGAGGCAGAGATAGGCGGATTTCTGAGTTCGAGGCCAGCCAGGGCTACACAGAGAAACCCTGTCTTGAAAAAGCAAACATAAACAAAAAGAAGAAGAAGAAGAAGAAGAAGAAGAAGAAGAAGAAGAAGAAGAAGAAGAAGAAGAAGAAGAAGAAGAAGAAGAAGAAGAAGAAGAAGAAGAGCATTTTATCTAGAGAAGATTTTTGATGATTCATATTGAAATCATACAGTCACCTTAAGGACAAGAATGGGGCATGGCTGTTTAAATCGATCCAGAAAATGTAAAGAGGTTTTCACAGATTAGCAGGTCCCCATCCTTTAATCTCATGGCCTCAGCCAGGCTCAGCCATTTGACTCTTCTTGTTCAGCAAATATTTTTGAGAGGCGCCTGTGTGCCCGGTACCTGTTGCTGGAGACCTAGCCATACATCAAGTGTATACAAAGTCGACAGCAGATGAGACTTGGGCTTGGGCTTGGTGGCACTTACATTCCAAACCCAAGGCCATGTTCACTCTGGAGGCAAGTCCCAGTTGACCCATCTCTAGCACTGGTCTCTACAGAGGAATCCTGTCCCTCTGCTTGAGGACTTCCCATGGCTTCCGGTTGCCTTGAGGATAAACATCTAAGTCCTAACTAGGGCCTCCAGGCCTTTGTGCTCAGACTCTGTGCTTTTAGCCACCAGCTCCTTCCCATACTCCTTCATCCATGGTATCTTCTCTTCTGTGGACCACTTAGCTGCCTTCCATCAATCTCTTATTGAGTCTCTAATCTCAGTATAAAGCTTTTGGGTGTCATTCAGGTCCAGGAGACGGAAGGCGGCTTCCGTCTCCTGGACAAGATTCCATAGGTCAGCACTCTGGCAGAGTACTCAATAAAACACGCCTGGGAGATAAATAGATATCCAAAGAGACATAGCCAGAGCCAGGCTGGGTTGACCACTATTTAAATTTAAAATTGAATATCTGTGGCTAGATGTGATGGCGCATGCCTTTGGTCTCTACGTTTGGGAGGCAGAAGCAGATAGATCTCTGAGTTCAAGGTCAGCCTGGTCTACAGAGCAAGTTCTAAGACAGCCAGAGCTACATAGAGAAATAAAAAACAACAACAGCAGTAATAATAAATCAAAATTGCATACCTGTGATCCTAGCACAGGGAGGCTACAACTAGGCTGTAACCTAGTTGGTAGGTTACAACAGGGGGATTATGAGTTTGAGGCTATACAGAGATACTAAAATAAAGTTAGGACCTAAGGTAATACATTTAAAAAAGTAGATTTATCCTTATTGTTGGTACGGGAGCCTGTGTGTTTCTTTTAAAGATTTATTTATTTATTTTATGCATAAGAGTACACATTGTAGCTGTACAGATAGTTGTGAGCCTTCATCTGGTTGTTGGGAATTGACTTTTAGGACCTCGGCTCATTCGGACCCCGCTCACTCCAGTAGACCCTGCTTGGTCAGGCCCAAAGATTTATTTATAATTATAAATAAGTACACTGTAACTGTCTTCAGACACACCAGACGAGGGCATCAGATCTCATTACGAGTGGTTGTGACCCACCACATTGTTACTGGGATTTGAACTCAGGACCTTCAGAAGAGCAGTTGGTGCTCTTATCTACTGAACCATCTCACCAGCTCAAGCCTATGTGTTTTTAAGATTTATTTTGATTTGTTTTAAATGTGTATTTTGTGTGTGCGCGAGGTGGGTGCAGGTGCCCTTAGAGGCCAGAAGAGGGCGTCAGTTCTCTCTGGAGATGGAGTTACAGGTTTGTAAGCTGACCAACATGGGTGCTGGGAAACAAACTTGGGTCCTCTGGAAAAGTTGCAAGCACTCTTAACCTGTGAGCCATCTCTCTAGCCCCCAGCTGTGTGTTTTTAAAGTTTTAAGTCCCTCTCACTCTGCATCATTCTATTACTACAAGATGGGTGACTCCCCCAGCTGGTTTGGGTAAGGACAAAGAACACAAGCCGTATGTCACATTGTACATTGTAACACAGATTTATAGCCCTTCCTATAAAAAGCTACTCTGAACTCAAGGCAGGCCTGGTCTACAGAGAGAGTTCTAAGACAGCCAGGGCTACACAGAGAAGCCAACACCACCAATAATAATAATTTCCTAATATTAATTTCTTGGGCTGGAGGGAAGGTACCAACTGCTCTTCCAGACGTCCTGAGTTCAATTCCCAGCAACCATATGGTGGCTCACAACCATCTGTAATGGGATCTGATGCCTTCTGGTGTGTCTGAAGACAGTGACTGTGTACTCACATACATAAAATAAATAACTCTTTAAAAATTATTTTTTTAAAATATTAATTTCTAGTGTTAATATTAATTTCTAAAATTAAGTGTGTAAGTGTTTGCCTACATGTATGTCAGTGTACTGCATAAATGTATGGTGCCCATGGAAGTCAAAAGAGGACATAAGAGGCCTTGGAACTGGAGTTGCAGGTGGTTGTAAGCGACCATGTGGGAGCTGGGGCAGCCAGTGTTCTTAACCACTGAGCCATCCCTCTAGCCCCCCCCCCACCCCTTTTTTAGATCCCATTACAGATGGTTGTGAGCCACCATGTGGTTGCTGGGAATTGAACTCAGGACCTCTGGAAGAGCAGCCAGTGTTCATAACCACTGAGTAATAAATCCATCCCTTCAGCCCCCTCAGTATTCTTTCTAAATTAGTCTATGGAGAAAAATATCCTTTGCATGAAAAGAATCTTCTCTCATTAGCCCATGAACAGCACCTTCATCCCAGTATTCACAGAGCTAAAGAAAGCATTAGTTATATTAGTTATATTATAGTATATTATATTAGAAAGAAAGTTATAATGTTTGCCCTTTGTCCCTTCAGTTAACACCCATCCCCAAAGGAAAAACCACTCCAAATTGGGCCAGATTGATAAACAAATTGTTCTTTGCATTAAAGCAGCCTATGGAAACTTCTCAGCCTGTGCTGACTGGCATGGGGTAGGAGAGATGTGGAGCGAAGGCCTCGGGATACTCGGAGTTGGAGGCTTTAGCTCCACTACTGCTCACTGAAATGACTGTTCATCCTGGATCACTGGCACACTTTTAAGTTGGAATCACACAGTAGGGACTTAACATAGACTAAAATCTCCATTTCAGAAACTTAGTTCTCTGTCCTCCACTCTGCATGGGTAATGTTGAGAATACTCTGTTAGCCAGTGGTAGAGTGTCAGGACTCCCAATATGATGACATCCCTTCCGATTCTGCAAATTCATGGCTTTCTATTTCCCCTGCTTTGTCCACAGAAAAAGAAGGGTATTTAAGTGTAACTACTTCTAGCTCCAGGCTGGTGGTGGGTGGGAAGCATGATGGGTCATAACAGCCCAGGAGCAACCCACGTGAAGGAACTGGCCATTTTCTTCTTCTTCTTCTTCTTTTTTTTTAATTTCTTGCTCTTTGCTTTTTAAGATGAAAATAAATTTAAAGCATAGCACATACAATTTGCCACTGTATAGTTCAATAGTGTTAGAACACACATGTGCAAAACAGACCAAGAAAAAAAAAGAGAAGTGTTTAGCTGGGCAGTGGTGGCACACGCCTTTAATCCCAGCACTTGGGAGGCAGAGGCAAGCAGATTTCTGAGTTTGAGGCCAGCCTGGTCTACAGAATGAGTTCCAGGACAGCTAGGGCTATACAGAGAAACCCTGTGTTGAAAAACCAAAAAAAAATAAAAAAAAAAAAAGGAGACAAAGGTTCTCTATTGACTTTATAATGGACTTTTAAAATCCGATTAGTGTCTTCAAGTTCTTACATAAGTCAGGAAGTAAAGGTGTTTGTGTGTGTGTGTTAGATGGGTAAGTGTGTATATGTGTGTGGGGATGGATAGGTAAGTGGGGGGGGATAGGTAAGTGGATAGGTAGTGTATTATATGTGGGAGGGATGGGTGAGTGTGTATGTGTATGTGGGTGAGTGTATGTGTTGGGGTAATGGATAGGTGACTGGGGATTGAGTGTATGTGTGTGTGTGTGTGTGTGTATGGCAGGGGGAATAGGTGAGTGTGTATATATAGGAAGAGATACGCACTTCCAGTAACACTGATTACTTACTATATTTCTCTAGCTTACCCTTTTTTTTTTTTTTGTCTCCTACATATTTTCAAATATTGAGGGAGGATGAGGGTTTCAGCAGTCCCCTAGTCTCTCTTCACAGCGCTGTATGGAACTGTCCCCTAACTGTATGGAAGCAGAGCCACCCTGCTCTGAGGATTCCAGAACACATTTCCGAGACCCACCCCCAACCTACCCTAAGCCTCCCCAGTCTCTTGCTCCCAGCAGCTGCTCCACACTGCTCTCTGGGCTATGGCTCATGCCAGCTGCCAAGGGCCCCACTTGGGTTGGCTCCAGTTTCCTGAAGTCTGGCAGTCAGTTAATAAGGAAAGCAGGGATGTAAATCACCGGCTCACACAGTTCCTTCTGGGACGCTTCAAGGCCTGTCATGTTCTTTCATTACTACGCTTGGGAAAGAGACCAGAACTCCCTCAGACACAAGCATGACCATAGGCCAGAGCAGTCTTCAGACACAAGTATGAATATAGACCAGAGATAAACATGGTGGCTGTGGGCTGGGAGTGAGACGGAAGCAAAAGGCAGGCTTAGCAAAGACCGAGACATGTCCCTTTTAGAAAGAGTGGAAACCTTTTTTTTTTTTTTAAAGTATAGAATAGAGTTTATTCAGGGCATGGGGAGGGTAGTTAAGAGGGTAGTAGAGGCAGAGAAAGGCAGATAGAGAGAGAGAGTAGAGAAATAGAGGCTGGCCATGAGCACATGGAGAGAGGGGTGGAGGGAGGGGGAGGGGATGGGAAGGGGCGAGCAAGAGCAAGAGAGAAGCAAAAGAGGAATAGTGGGAATCTTATGCTGGCTTAAAAAAATTCATAATCTGGTAGTCACTATCTGGATAGAAGGTTCTCAACTGATAACTAGTGATATGAGATTTTTATTATAAATAGATTTTAAAGTATTGTTTGTATGACAAAGTTGGTAGTTTTAAACTCCAATCAAACATTTGTTGAGGTTCTATTCTAGATAAGTAAACATATGTGATCCTCTCCCTGAAGGATCTCCCTGTGCAGGCATCAAGACTAAGAGGATATACTGCAGTAGAGCAGGCAGATGGGTGCAGGCTGAGAACAAAGTTAGAGGACCCCGAAGTTCTTTAGTGTCAAGAGGGTTTGGGACCAGCAACATGGCTCATCATATAAAGGTGTTGAGGACCTGATGTAAATTTCCAGGATCCACATGGTAGAAAGAGAACCAAGTCTCTCACATTTCCTCTGACGGCCACATACATGCTGTGGTGACTTCTCTCCCCAGAAATGTTGGGGGAACAAAAGGTTGAACAGAAAAGGTAAAGAGCATTCAGAGACTCTGCTCAAAACATGTGTCTTTCTTAGACACATAAGCACCTCTCAGGCAGGCAGAATTCTTGGGTCGAGCAGATTGCGAATACAGGCTGTTGCTCAGCTTTTTCTGGGCAAGTCTCTTATTGTCCTGATTTCTCCCATGGGGCAATGCCAATCAAGAGCCAGTTCTATCTGCTCAAGCTGTCTGTGACCTTCTTGACTTTAGCCAACATAAGCACCCTTTGGATGCCTCCCAAATGTGCTAGCTGTAAAACTCTCCCATTTTATCTTCTGGTTCCTAGGCAAGAGCACTAAGGTATGTGGAATAACACTGACATCCGGCTTGGAAGTAGAACAGTTTCCTGGACACCTACAAGGGGAGAAAGTCTTGCTTAAAAACAAGTAAAAGTAGAAAGTCAAGACAGACTTTCCCTGGGCTGGAATCTGCACATAAAAGTCTAAAATAAAACCCTGTGATGTGAAGCAGGTGGAAGAGGCCCGGGAAGGTGGCTCCTGGGAAGAGTTAGGCCCAACTAGAATCTCTTTTAGAGGCTCATTGTCTGCAGGTGTTGAAAGAATAAGGGGCAGGGCCTTGGCTCCTTAAGGTCAGTCAAGAAAAGGGAGACTGCGCAATTCTTCTGTTTTGCTTTGGAAAGCCCTTCAAGCTCGCTGAAGCTGCCAGCTTGCTGGTGGAAATTTTTTCTTTTCAAGCATAAATATTAGAGTTTGCAAATGAAGGGAGGTGGTTAAAAAAAAAATTAATGTCACTCCTTTTAAAGTCAAGTACACATTCCACTCCATACCTCAGTTGTGGTCAGTCATCAAAGTCACTCTCATCTCTAAAGCCCCCAATTCCTTTAACCACCAGAAACTTCCCTTTTTTTTTTTTTAATATTTATTTTATTTATATGAGTACAATGTAGCTGTCTTCAGACACACTGGAAGAGGGCATCAGATCCCATTACAGATGGTTGTGAGCCATCATGTTGTTGCTGGGAATTGAACTCGGGGCCTCTGAAAGAGTAGTCAGTGCTTTTAACGGCTGAGCCATCTCTCCAGCCTGATTTCCTTTTTAATAACAATCTCTCTCTTGAAGTTACTTTACTTCACTCTAGGGGTATCCTTAAAGTACTGATCTGGAATAACAACTCCGGTAGCCTTTAAGCTTAAAGTATTTCTATGTAGCCAGGACTTCATACACAGGAATAAGGAAGAAAGCATAATAGGATATGTGTCTTGATGCTAAGAAAAGTAACAACAGACACCCCTACACACACACACACACA
>NW_022196905.1:85160309-85166103 GCF_008632895.1 Mastomys coucha
GGGGGCTTTCAGGGTCCTCACAGGATGGAAGGATACAAAATGCCAGATCTCTGACCGAGTTTCTTTTAAAAGTAACTGGTTTGCTGTTGTTATTTTGTATAGTTCTGAGGTAATTGTTGGTGTTGTTGATGAGTCAGGGAAGCAGTGAGTCACAGGTCTGCAAGCAGTGGGAGAACGTGAGACTTTTAGTCCTTAGCTCAGTTATCTCCAGGTCATTTTGTTATCTATCCTGCCTGCTTACCGGAGAATCCCCTGCCTCCACTCCCTTCTTATCTATGAAATGAGATTAGATTCAGACACTTCAGCCTGGCCCTACTGCCTGCAAGGCAAGCTGGTGGCTTCCGATGATGCAGGTGGCCTCCTGGCCCAGAGCTCTTTCTATCGCTCAGCTCATCTCTTGCACCTAGTCTCCCCACCTAGTCTCCAGGCAGTTGCTCACAAGGGGACACAAAACAGCAGGGCTCCAAATTAAATTAGCCCATGATGTTGCAACTGTTCCCAGCACTTACTCTGTTTCTCCTCATTCCTCAGATGGCACAGGATTAGGTACTAATTATGAGGAATCCAAAGCTGAGTCTGACTAAAAGAAGGTGCATGGAGGTTCGGAGCAAAAGACAATGCATTTTACATAAAGGCTTCAATAGCCACAGACAGTTTCGGACTGTCAGACAGGAGGCAGGAAATGCCTGTCCTCAGAGATACCAAGTGACAACCATGCCCATTAAAAGACAGAAGGAAAACCAATGGCAGTCGTCACCATTACCCTACCTCTAAAACAGTGTATCGCCTTTCCTCCCAAATCGATCTGGCTCATTATCTATGTCTTAAGAAACTTGAATATTTTTCTGGAAAAAAAAATTAAAGAGATTTACAGTCCTCTCCAGAACATTTGGTTATATCCCAGATAACATTTTTTTCGAATCTTTTAGGCATCATCTGGTAAAATCCTCACTGGTTCTGAACACTGTCTGGCTCGGTCCTGTCCAACCCTACACACTCTGCCTCCTGCTCCCCGGTACACACTCCTTGCTGACAAGGATATATCAGAATTTGAACACACTCCAGCTGAACCCCTGCTGCTAAGGACCTATCTTACCTGATGGAGACTTGCCTGGCAAGGTCATAGTGGGAGGTGGCAACAGTGAGTGAGTGGTTGCCTCATTAGTGCTGCTCAGAGCCTCAAGGTTGAGAACGAAAACCTCTTTCTCCAACATAAACCGGCAGAGTCCGTTCTAGCCGGGGACACTTGGTTACCTGAATTGCAGTTAGATGTCTACCTCTGGATAGAGACATCACAAGGTGGCTTTTCTCTCTTGAAGTTTTACGTGAGGATGAAAGTTGACAAGAATACTGTGAGTTGCCTGGTAGTGGTGGTGCACACCTCTAATCCCAGCACTTGGGAGGCAAAGGCAGGCAGATTTCTGAGTTCAAGGCCAGCCTTGGTCTACAGAGTGAGTTCCAGGACAGCCAGGGCTATACAGAGAAACCCTGTCTCTAAAAACCAAAACCAAACAAAACAAAAACCCAAGGATACCATGAGTTGAATATAATAATTCTTCAATACAGTCACCATTCTCTCCCCCATAAAAACTCAACAATGATTTTAAGTGCTGATAGGAACTAAGATTGAACATGCATTTGTTTTATACCAATTACCATTCTAAGTGCCTCCCCATGAAGCACTGGATCTGAGACCCCCAACAGCTGTATGGTTCAAATCCAGTGTTGAGCTCCTGTTTCACACTTGAGTAGAGTTGCTTCCTAGAGGGAACTGACAAGCCTAAGGTCACATAGAAAGGGCTGCATCCAGGGCTCGAATTGTCTGTGCCGGTTGGTTCTGGAGTCTACACTCTAAGCTGGCTCTGCTGGAATGTGTACCTTGGTGGCTAAGGCCTAAGGCCAAAGTTTGTGAGCCCAGCATTTCCTGTTCAGCCTGTCCCCCAAATGCAGCAGCAGGACTTCTACAACAGGCACGCCAGGACACTGGGACAAAGGTTTTAGAGATTTCTCCTAGCCTATGACAGCCCATCTAAATCCCCCTGATGCCCGGAAGGCCACCACTGTCCACCAGCTGCCCCTGAGTCTGTTAGTTGCCACTCATCCTTTCCCTAGTGACTTACAGCACCCCACTGGCCCATGCTGGCCCTTCAGACTCGTCCCTGAACCCCTACTTCCTTCCTCTTGTTCATCCCTTAGGTCCTCTCAGCAGCTCCATGAAGAATTCCCTGACACAAGCAATGTCTCCAACCTACTACAGCACACAGAACTGAGAGACAAAATTAATTATCCCAGGTCTGCTTACCCATAGATAGCAAATGCACTGGGGAAGCCCTTTGATGATTTGCTGGGTAAAAACCACACGGACAGAGCAGGAGAGAGATAAGTGTTTCTTCTCTTAAAAAAACAAAAACAAAAACAAAAACAAAAACAAAAACAAAAAACTGAGCAGTTTGGTTTGGGAGATCTCTTTGGAAGGAGACAGCTTGGGGTCTCCTCTAGCCCCTAGCAGTTGTGTTGAAAGGAGCCTGGACAAAGTCCAGGTATCTCTGTCTCTCTCCTGCTCACTGCTCACGGCGTGTGTGTGTGTGTGTGTGTGTGTGTGTGTGTGTGTGTGTGTGTGTGTGTATCTCTCTAGTCTCTGGGTTGTAGTCTCCCTGTGTCAGCATCTGAGCATGCTCTCAACTGGGATAGTGGTGTCTGCCTGTACCTCATATTGACCAGGCCTCTGCCCACTTAGCTTTTGAAGACACCTTTATACCTGTTCTAAGTCATGGGCAGCCAGGTTGGTGGAAAGGGTAACCTCTCTCCAGGCCAAGCACCCCAGGCATGTATTTCTTTGATTTCCATTTGTGTCCACTAGAGCCTCCAGCCAGGACCTGGAACTCTGCTAGTGTTCCTCTGGCTCCCAGGCTCTCCCTACCCTTCTACATTAGTTCTAAAAAGTTGTAATGTTTGTTGTGGGAGAAAAAATGGCTCTAATCAGAGCAGTGGTTCTCAACTTTTTTTTTCTTTTTTCTTTCTTTTTTTTTGTTTTTCAAGACAGGGTTTCTCTGTGTAGCCCTGGCTGTCCTGGAACTCACTCTGTAGACCAGGCTGGCCTGGAACTCAGAAATCTGCCTGCCTCTACCTCCCAAGTGCTGGGATTAAAGAAAGGCATGCGCCACCACTGCCCAGTAGTTCCCAACTTTCTTAATGTAGTGACTCTTTAATACAGTTCCTCATGTTATGGTGAACCTCTAGCCATAAAATTATTTATTTGCATTGCTACTTCATAACTGCAATTTTGCTACTATTAAGAATTTTAAAATATAAATATCAGATATGTAGGATATTCAAAATGCAAACAAACCTGTAAAGGGGCATTTGATCCTCAAAGAGTCATGACCCACAGGTTGCAAACCACTGGACTACAGCCTTCTTTTAAAACTTCTATGGATTGTGATGGTTCATCCATGCCTTGTCAGTTAATGGTACCAGCTGGGAGGGGGTGGGGCTCCCAGGAATTCAATAGAGGGAAGGGAACAACTGATACTTCACCAGCTCTCCTTCCCTAAACACATCTAGTCAATGATTACCCAATATAATCTTCATCATAACCTTCCATGGGAGCAGTAATTAGTCTTTAGAGGGGAGAAGCTGAGCTTTGGTGAGATCCACTTACTGTGCCTTCTTGACGCTGTTAGATGTACTCCATGTTCCTAACTGCTCCACTTGCTTATCTCTGGGGACTGAGACCCATCTTCCTTCCCTTCCATCCATGTGGTTCCAGTTGTGGAGACCAGCCTGGCCTCATTTTGAAAGCCTGGGGCTGGGATTATGGGACCAGTCCCAACACCCACATCTTTGAAAAACTTTTTTTTTTTTTTTTTTTTAGAGACCAGAGTTTGCCATTGTAGCCCAAGGCTGGCCCCAAGGCATGCTACAAAGTAGCGCAGACTTTGTAGGGTGGATACTGAATTGAAGTAGCCAGGGAGAAAAAAATGAGGACAAATGTGACAATTCCTCATCTTAAGCAATTTTGAAACTTCCTAAATTATATCCTGTCAACTAAAATATAAGTAGAAATGAAGATGGAGTATTTAACTCATTCTAGAACTCGACTGTCTATTTTAGGCACCAAAGTCAGTTTCTTGGGTCTAGAAGTGTGTACTGTGTTTGGTGACACAAATGGTGAGTAAGCATATATGAGCAGTAACTATGTTGTTGACAGCTGTTATCAGCCACTGTCTTTCTATTGGAATTATTTGCTTTCTATACATTGCCATCCAGGATGCTGGGGAATGAATATAAACCCAAAACCTTGGAATTCCACACAAAGACACCAGATAACAAATACGTATTTTAGGCTATGCACATCAGTACAGTTTGGAGATCTTAGGCTGTGGTATGCCTGTGTGTGTGTGTGTGCTTATATACCACCTTTAAATTTTTTGAGATAGGATTTCATGTATCCTAGGCTGGCCTCAAACTTGTAATATAGTTGAAGACCTCGAGTTTCTAATCATACTTCTTCACCTCCCGGAGGGTTGTGATTATAGATGTGGTACCACACTGGATGCCGGGATTATATATCTAACTTCATGCTTGCCAGCCAGGCAAGCACTCTCCGAACTGAACTGCATCCTCAGGTTGCTTCCAGTTTCTAAAATAAACTTCAAATCTTTGAACTAAGGCAGTCCAGAAAGAATGTTGTCAATTCTTGTCTCCTTAGTGATTGGGGATGCTGACCGGGGGTGACTGTTACTTATTAACAGCCTTCATAATGTTGACAATGACCTGTCATTTCTATGAGGACAAGGACCATCCTTACCTAAAACTGTCTCTTCCAGTTTATGTCATCCCCTCCTCCACCAGCAATGGTTTGTTCTTTCCGCCCTGTGCTTCTGTTTAAATCAGTATGGGTTTTACACAGGGTCCTAGCTCTGCTCCAGTGAACCAAGCTTGCTGCGAGGGACCACGGCAGTAGTGTGTTTGTTGCTGCCCCAGTAATCAATGAACCTTGCCTACCTAGTCCTCTCCCTGTCTTTTCTTAGGGTTCTGACCTCTACAAGAGCCTGCATAGCTTTCTGGGTAACAGCCAGGGTTACATAAAGGCCTTTATGTGGGCCCTTGTTCCCTGAGCTCCAAAGAACAGAACACCTGGAGGTGCCTTTGTAAACAGGATTTAGCTGGCTAGGGTTGAAGATGCCTTTAAGTAAGGAGGCAGAATTAAGGGAGGGGTGGGCTCAGAGGCTTTCAGTGTGAGCATTATTTAAGGGAAGGGGCTGTGCTAGCAGGGCTGGGAGGAGGGGGGAGAGAACAAAGTGTCTCTTGGAAGTTGTAAAATATGATTGTTTTCCCCTTTCCATTCCTAACCTATAAAATAAGGCATTTCTTAGACTCAGAGTGGCCTTGCTTTAAACTTCCAATCTGACATTTTATTCACAGGAATAAGTTGTTTTCACATTTTGCTATCTCTCAAAAGATTAAAAAAAAATATGAATTAGAGTGACTCTTATACCAAAAGTTGTATCATGCTCCCATAAAACCCAAACACTGTTTCAGAAAGCAGCATTATTGTTGATCTTTCTAAAAGTTTCTCTGTGAAGCAGCAAATTCGTAGTTTTGAATCTTCTTTCTTAGGTTTATGCTGTTTATTAACTCTTAGTCCCTAGAGTATTCAGCAGATATGGATATTGTTAAATATTCAAAACAGCATGCAGATGAACCAAGGAATCTATTTTACTGCTGTAGTAAGAGAAGGGTCCTATTGTGTGTGTGTGTGTGGTGTGTGTGTGTGTGTGTGTGTGTGTGT
>NW_022196905.1:85166155-85174251 GCF_008632895.1 Mastomys coucha
AAAAAAAAAAAAAGAAAGCATGCTTAAATATATTTCTTAGATAGTAAATTTTGTTTGGAAGAAAAACCACACTGAGTTCTTAAGAACTAATGATAGGCTATTTATAAATAAAATTTAGCTTAGTGTTTTAAAGGCACAACATATATATTATAAAAGTATTGGGGCTGGGGAGATGGCTCAGTGGTTAAGAGCACCAGCTGCTTTTCCAAAGGGTCTGGGTTCAAGTCTAGCATCCATCCGACCACTAACAACGGTCTGTAACTCCAGTTCCAGGGGATCCAAAACCCTCTCCTGGGTTCTTTGGGCACCAGGTATGCAAGTGGTACACAGACAGACCTGCAGGCAAAACACCCACACACATTTAAAAGAAAAGTATACTATCAAAATTACAAGTAAACAAATAAATCTTATGTATGGTTTCTGAATACAATCTTTAAACATATAATTAATCGGGTTAGATTAACATGAAGTAATTCACGGGACAGGGCTGAACTTGGAACTTAGGGATGTATACCAGTAATTTTTTTTTTTAATAAAGATACTTATTCTCAAGTACATAACTCACCAAGCTGAATGTCTTGATTACACTATATTTTTCTGTGTCATTTTCTTGTCAATAAAGTACTTATGAAATGATTGTATCTCAAAGTGATGGAGGCAAATAAACTGACTGTAAAGATCTTAAATTTCCTGTCTTTATCAGACCTGATGGACAAAGGGTTAAAACCTAATGGTTCATTAGTATCATCTATGTTTAATTCTTTTTTTCTTCAATATTAGCAAGAGAGAAACACCACCAAACAGATACACACAGATTGTAAAGTGTGCTACGAAAGTGTAGCAAGTATGGGAAACCTACATTCTTTATGCATGTTGTGATGATGGCTAGAATTTAAGCTATGGACACACAACATTGAAAACATTATAAATGCAATCCATGAGGGAGATCATTCACTCTTGGCATATCTGTGACATAGGTTTGGAAACTGAGATAGGGGTAAGATCATTGTTGGTGAGCTGCTGCTGCTGCTGCTGCTGCTCCTCCTCCTCCTCCTCTTCCTCCTCTTCCTCCTCTTCCTCCTCTTCTTGTTTTTTTGAGACAGGGTTTCTCTGTGTAGCCCTGGCTGTCCTGGAACTCACTCTGTAGACCAGGCTGGCCTTGACCTCAGAAATCCGCCTGCCTCTGCCTCTGCCTCCCAAGTGCTGGGATTAAAGAAAGGCGTGCACCACCTCTGCCGGCATAAAACCTACTTTCTATAGGCAGTTTTAATACAGCTGCTGAAGCCAGTGTGACTTCACAGAGAATATCTCTAGTAATTGACCTAGAATCGCACATGCACACAGTGAGCACTGATGGTGCTCCCTTGCTCTGTTTGCTCGGAGGACAGGTACAGACCTATAGATAGGGAGGCACCTAGTCTGAGAACTTGCCCTCAGTGTATGCAGAGAGAAACTGACGTGATTCTGTGTTGTGGCCGGGATGTCATCATTTCATGCCTCACCTTGGGTCCCACGAGACAGGCTGCTTTCCTTCCGTCTCTAAAAATACCTGGTGTCTCTAAACTGCAGACAGCAGTATTGTTCAAGGAACGCTCTGATCATAGAGATGAGTTACATGGCACAGTACAGGCTGAATCCATGGTAATGTTTGGACCCCAAAATATGTTTTGAATTGTGGATTTAAAGTGATGTTTCACAGAGGCATAGAGAGTTCTGTACCACCCTTAGCAAAGTTCTCCTGAGCCAGGTGTGGTGAGGCAGGGCTAAAGTCTCAGCGCCGGGGAGGCAGACAAAATTGGAACTCTGAGTAGTCTGAGGCCAGCCTGGTCCCGAATGAGTCCTGGACAGACAGGCTTACAAGAGAAGAAACCCTGTTTTGAAAAACCAAAACCAAAACCAAACCAAACCAAAAACTAAATAAGAAAGTTTCCCAGACCATGAGGACCTGGAAAGAAGGTACGGTCTAAGCTTTCCCCCAGCATGGCGGCACCCAAGAAGCTGGCTCTGTTAACTAACTGTAAGGACTGTCTATCTATTCTTCAAGCTTAAGTTCCTAGAGGCCCCACTCTAACACTGGATTCCCCGAGGTCATTAGAACACAAACCAGCAACATCAGTTGCCTGCCTCTGATGCCTAGCAACAGTGTGGATGCCCTGTGACCATGTGGTAATAACTGCTTGTGATACCACCAGTAGAAGAAAATACTGGTTTAGCAGAGATACTGCCTTTGGAGTTGGGGGCAGCCCGTCTGTGGCTTCAGTAGTGGTCTGTGGCTGCTAATGCCCCTGCGGCCCCTAAGGATAAAACAAACAGTTCAGCCAAGTATAGGCAAATGGTACCAGCTGCCTCCTACCTAGTTAGGAATACAGATGTATTGCTAGAGATATAGAACCTGGAAATTGAGCAATAGGGACTCTGCTTGAGCACAAATAAAGCCAATTTTAAACTGTACTTGTTATGATAATCTCTGGAGGAGACATGTGAAAGCAATTAAAAGTAGTTTCTGAGGGGGAAAAAAAAATCTTAGCTTCCACTTGAAAAAGGCTGGGGCAAGCCTTTGAAGAAAGAGGAAATTGAAAATAACACCAGGCTGTCCTTTAAGCAATCATGCCGTAGGTGCAGAACCAGTAGAAACGTAGATTATGTTTAAAAGTCCAAAATGTGGAAAGCCAAAGCAAACCACTCTTGAATATATGGATGAAATAACCTTCCCTTGGTCTGAGACGATGCTCAAGGTAACTAAAAGGGGCTTGGGCTGGGGTGGGGCAGCAGCTGGACTCCATCACCGACAACCTGAATGTATCTGGTTGACCCGCTGCAAAGAAGACCCACTGAGAAAAAAAAAAAAAGATGGTTATTTTCCTTGTAATGTGAGCTTTTAAAAAAGCTGTGAACTTTTTACCTTGCTTCATCATGCTTCATTTGTTCAATTACTAACCGGATGGTCCCTAGACAGCGGGCGTGGGCTCCTGGAGGTTGCTACTTGTTTGGGGCGTGTGTAATGAAGGCAACCGCGGGATGCAAAGTGACTAGGAGAGAGGGTGTGTGCCACTTCGCTTGAACACCACGAGGACAGCGGAGAGAGCGCCTAAGCGCTCCGGGTCTTCCTGCCTCTGGGCGCCCTCCGTGCCATGCCATTGACATGCAAATCTAGCGCTGAGCACCGGCCAATCGCGGTCGCTTCCTGGGGGATTACCTGGTGGCGGCGCGCCGCTAGCGAGCGAGCGCGGGCCCGTGCGCGGCCCCGGCCGGGAGGCGTGGCGGTGCTGCACCCGCACGGCCGGAGCCGCGCGCCGGGGACCTGTGGCGGCCGCAGCGGCCACCGCCGTCTGAGCGGGAGCCGCAGCCCGAGCCGCGCACCCAGGCACTGGGTTCGCCCGCTGCCCGTTGCTGAGCGCGCGCAGCCGCCGGCGATGCTCCGCGCGCCGTGGCCGCGAGGTTTGAACTTGGCGGCAGCTCCGGATTCCGCGGGGCCGAGAGGCGATGGTGAGTGCCTGGCGCGGGGGCTCGGGCAGGGGCGGGCGGGCGGGAGACTTCCAGAAGTCCAGCCTGCTGATGATCTCCCAGGGCGTCCAGCCTGGAGATGATCGCCCGGGGCGCCCAGCCTGCCTCCTGCGGGCGGGTGGCGTGCCCCGAGGGGCTGCTGACACTCCAGGCCTGCTCTTTCTCACCGGGGGCAGTGGGGGCGTCCGCAGGCCTGCTACTCCAAACAGGATTGCTGGTGACTGACAGCGTGAAAACGCTTCAGAAGAAATGATCTGTGAAATACTTTAATTTTGATAAATTACTTCCCACCAGGGCCCCTGCGGAGTTTAGACGGCCTTGCCTTTCGTAGTGTTACTGGAGTCGTCCCTAGAGGGGAGGCCCCAAAGTAGTTTTGAGGGGCGCGCGCCCCTCCCCCACCGGTCCGGCTCCAAGGCAATGATTTCCAGGAGTCTGTTCCACTGTCAGGTAGCATGAAAATGAAATTGCAGCTGACGTTTGCTTTGCTCTGTGTCGCCAGAAAGACTTAAAACTTCCTCGCCGTAGGGGTGAGGTGTATTCCCTTCTCTAATCCTTTGACATTATCCCCCAACCCCCAACCACCCAATTCTTGTGTTGCAGTGGAATTGTATGCACAGACTCATGACACTTTGTTTTCTGCTGGGGGCTACATCCATGCTGTGAGCTATCGTGGGGCATGGGCTTCCAAAGACCCTTTAAAAGCTACTGTAATTACGTTCTCAATAGAAAACATCTTCGATATATGGCTAACATTTTCTCCAAGTAATGTCGTCAGAAGCTGGCCTAGACTTCAATTAATTTCAGTGATTCTTTTTAATAAGTACGTTTCCCCTATTGCTTTGGCTTCTCTCTAGAGCACTGTCTTTTTCCGTTTTAAAATTTCTTTTGTTTTTCTGATTTTAAAAGCATTATGTGATTTTGTGCAAAAGGATATATATAGAAGAGAGAAAAAATAAACATGATGATGTCTATGTTTCCTAAGACCTGGTTTTTCATAGCTGCCTGATCAATTGAGAACTTAAGAGCTGTAGATATTTCTCCCCATTCCTAATTTGTTTTAGAAACAAAAAGTAGGAATTAACAAGGAAATAAATTTACTTAAAGTGCTATAACTAACAATAACTCGCTCACATGGTTCCCAGGTTGAAATGAAGTTTATTGTGGCAATTTTCTTGAATCAACTTTCCACATCTGCTCCTGGCAAATGGCTTCTGTTTGTACAGCCTGTTTTGTAAATATACCTCTTCACCATTTACGGCAGAATGCCAAACACATAGCTCTTTCCAACACTTGTAGGAAGGCTCATAAAGTTAATATTTTTATTGGTTTCTACATCAGAGCTTCCTTACCAGACCTGTGATAAAACCCTGGAGAAGGTTACCAAGGGAACCTTGTAGAGAATTTACTTCCCTAGAGACTTTAAGAATAGGATAAACATCCATCTGCCTTGCATGGCTTCAGCGAAGCAGCCTGAAGAAGATGGGTCGCCTCTCCCAACCTCAGAGTTGAAGGATCTAAGCAGATCCCCATTTGCAGTGACCTGGGAACAAAGGACAGCAAGATCACCAAAGAAATACCTGAGCCTTTCTGAGGTGAAGCCCAGTTTTGTGCAACAAACGCGTTTTGCTGAGAGCGAATTTAGATTATGTTTTGATTTACCAAGTCTTTTCTGTACTCTACAGAAAATAATGGTTTCATTCTGTTCCAGGAAGTTGTAGGTTGAATACAGAGGCAATTCTGTGGTTTCAAGTAAAGGGATTGTTTTATGGGTAAGAACGATTTCCCTTAAATGTAGGAAGGGTGGGTGTCATCCTGTGTAGTAAACCTCTAAGGAGGACAAGCCTGAAAGCATTATTCTCCTGCTTCAGCCTTCCTCTCTCACGGCCCTTACCCCCTCTCCCATCACTGCTAATCTATGCTGGCCTCAGATCCTGGACTTCAAGCCCCGCTCCTTCCTCAGCTTCCCCAGTGGCTGGGAGGAAGTCCACATGAATACCACTGTGCTGGCCTTACACTCTTCATTTTTAACTCACCATTATTCTCGATACGTTACATCTGGCTACAGTTTTCTAATCCCTAGTTCTTAACTGATATGTAAAAGTTGTACATACTTATGGGGTGTGGTGTGATATTTTGTGTGATATATACTAAATAATGTTCAAATTGGATCAGGAATGTATCGTTCCCCTGTAGTTAAGGTTTCCAAACACCGCTATTTCCTTCTCAAAATGTACTTCTGCTTTGCACGTTCACTTAGAGCTCATGGTACATTAACTGAAACCAAGTGGGCATGTAATGAGGGTTGTCTTGGCTTTGTTGATTCCTTCCAAAAGATAGAATTTCATGAATTGCTGTTTCCTTGGCCTGCCTGCTTGACAGAAGTGTGTAATTCTAACCACTGTGTGACCTCAGCTTCAGAGACACCTTTCTCCCTTTCCTGAGTATCACTTGACCAGGAGCTGCCACTTTCCTTCCTGGAAGGTCACAGGGGGGCCTCTTTTATTCCGGGAGAGGTCATAGCAAAAGGAAGCATAGCATTCAGACTTTGACCAGACAGCGTCTTCCCCCCACCCCCACAGCAGCCCCACCCCACCCCACAGCCTTGGGGCCTTGCACGGCCCCAAGTTAATTTTCTTAGGCTATCATAACATCAAACAAGAAAAAGAACAATGGCCATTTATTTATCTAGCAAACATTTACGGTGTGGGAGGCATTCTAGAAACTTGGGACGGGTTCCCCACCTTTAGGAAACTCACCATGTTCATGAAAAATAAAACATGAACGTGTAAATAAATTACTGCCATTCTGTGGGAGTAGAGGTTAGGGCTTAAGAACTTAAGTTTGTTGTGAAGCTGAATATATACCAACCTGTCACCTAACATATGCATGCCCAGGTATTATCCAAGATAGATGAAAACAAATGTCTATTAGAAAAAAAAAAAAGACTTGTTTAGAGTATTCACAGCAGATTTATTCACGAATGTCACAACAAACCAAATAGACATTAAACTGGAAATAATCATTCATCCACAAACAAGAAAATGGAGATAAACAGACCATGACACAGCCGAGTAATGGAATACTACTCAGTCAAAAAAAATAAGTTGCCGGGGCTGGAGAGATGGCTCAGTGGTTGAAAGCACTGAGCTCTTCCAAAGGTCCTGAGTTCTTCCAAAGGTCCTGAGTTCAAATCCCAGCAACCACATAGTGGCTCACAACCATCTGTAATGAGTTCTGACACCCTTTTCTGGTGCATCTGAAGTCAGCTACAGTGTACTTAACATGCATTAATAGATAAGTCTTTGGGTTGGAGCAAGAGGAGCTGGATCGAGCAGAGATCCTGAGTTCAATTCCCAGCAACCACATGATGGTTCTCAACCATCTGTACAGCTACAGTGTACTCATATACATAAAATAAATAAATACATCTTTAAAAAAATAAGTTTCCCATACTCAAGCCTGGATGAATCTCAGAAGCTTTGGTTTAATTAAGAGAAGTCAGGTAAAAAAATGATACACAGCAGTTTATTTACATGTTGTACAGTGGATTGGAATCTGGGCGTTTCACATCCATACACTCTACCCCTGAGCTATGCCATGAGTCCTAACCACTCAATTTATGAACTAACCAATGACAGCAGAAGTCAGTGGTTGCCCAGGAAAGGGGACTGGAAAGGAAAGAACTTCCTGTGGTGATGGAAGAGTTTCGTGTTCTGTTCTCAGTGTCACATAGGTGTTTGCAGTCACTGAACCCTGTTGACCCAGACACGACATGAGCTACACTAGGAGAGGAACTCCTATCTGGGGTGGCACAGAGCCAGTGCCCCCCTCTGCGTCTGCCTTTGGATGTGTGTAACGTTATCTTGGCGTGGCATGAGCGGTCTGGGGATGCTGGATGGTATCTACCTGAGCATCTCCTTAGGTCGTGGGAGGACTGAGATAGAGAACGGCTAAGTGCTTAGCTTGATCTGAGCTCCACACCTCGTTTGTCTTTCTGTGCACTGTGGTGAGTGACTTACAGTTCTTGTTAAAGCATCTTGATTTTCTTAGGGCCGAGAAGGTTTTGTGGTAACAACTGCTACCCTTGGCATTCCTCCTCTCTTCATTTTAGTTGAGATCTCTGCTTGTCTCTGGTGGGAATTTCACCTTAAAAGTCTTGCCTGCAGGCTGGAGAGATGGCTCAGCTGGTAAGAGCACTGACTGCTCTTCTGAAGGTCCTGAGTTCAAATCCCAGCAACCACATGGTGGCTCACAGCCACCTCTAATGAGATCTGATGCCCTCTTCTGGTGTGTCTGAAGACAGCTACAGTGTACTGATGTATAATAATAAATCAATCTTTAAAATAAATAAATGTTAGTATATTTTTTAAAAAAAAGTCTTGCCTGCCTGATCCAAAGGTCACAGGGGTCCACTCCTAACCTAGATGCTATCTGGAATTGATACATAGTAGCAAAGAGAAGGTTACTTTTGAAGCCTCACTGGGTAGAGGGCATTCCCTGTGCCAAACCAAATCAAACTCCGTGTTTGTTTGGTTTTTGCCTGTTTGTGTGTGTGTGTGTGTGTGTGTGTGTGTGTGTGTGTGTGTGTGTGT
>NW_022196905.1:85174720-85188082 GCF_008632895.1 Mastomys coucha
TCAGAAATCCACCTGCCTCTGCCTCCCAAGTGCTGGGATTAAAGGCGTGCGCCACCACGCCCGGCAGACTCCACTTTTAAAGATGGATTTTGTGTTAGTATTTCAAGGTGAATTCCTTCTGGACTGAGGCTTAAAAGCAGCTTGTGGGAAGCCAGGTTAAATGTAGACATCTTCCATGATCTTTCTAGAGATGCAGGTAGAAGTTTCTAGGTCTCTGTATCAAATCTGATACTTTTCTTGTGTTGTTTTTTAAAAAAGGATAACTAGCCAGATAGTGGTGGTACACACCTTTAATCACAGTACTTGGGAGGCAGAGGCAGGTGAATCTCTGTGAGTTCGAGGCTAGCCTAGTCTACAGATTGAGTTTTAGGACAGCCAGGGCTACACAGAGAAAAAAAAGGATGACTTATTTAACTTGAATTTTCAGTGAAAGTTGTTTTTGAAGGAAGGAAAATAGTTAACCCAGTAAGTTTCCATTATTTCTTTCAATTCAAGTATTTGGGAAAGATGTTATATGCTTTGCCAACTTCAAAGAGTTGTTGGGTTGGTTTAATTCATTTAGTAAACATTTCTCAGACATGACCCAAGAAGTCACCAGTCTCCAGGAATGTAGCAATGAATGGGTGGGCATTGTGCTCTAGGGCTTGTAGATATTCTGACCTGATGTGATCATGAACACCATTCTTTCAGGCCCTTTCTCAGAACCCAGAGCATTGTCTTTGGAGAGTCTAGTTTTTCAGACTGTTTTGTTTCCAAAGCTTCAGGCTTAAAGTGAAGATGTAAGATCCTGGTTGTCTTTCATTGGTGTTATTTCTTCAAACACCGGATCTTAGTCTGGTTTTCTTCTATTATTCCTTACTAAAAATAGCAACAAAACAGTCTTACACAAAGGCTGCTGAGAGTAGGAGAAAGGTCACGGACTCTTAACAACAGAAAGACCTGAGTGACGATGCCTCCTGGTCAAGCAGAGAATCCTTCCACCTCCATTTCTGCCTGTGTGAAGCAGAGATAATCATACCCAGGGAGAAGCTGTTACAGGATAAAATGGCAACATACATGTCAAAATCACTGGCCAGCCACCTGGCAGACGGGCCTTGGTTGCTAACATTTACTTACCTGGTAACGCTCACTTACTGAGGCTCCAACCCCGTTTGAAACTGTCAGTTCTCTTGGCCACTTTGATCTTCCTCACACTCTTTCTTATAAGGTAGGCACTACTTCCCTTTAAAATCGAGGAGACCCAAGACACAGCTGAGATCAAGTAGCTTATAGAGTGCATGGAGGTGTCAGGGCTGGAGGCAAACTTACCCTCTCTCTCAATTAATTGATGGAGCTCATAACAGACGTTGACTACCTTTCCCTTTAAGGCAATACTTTGGAGAATCAGTCAGCCTAGGAAGAGAGTGACACCAGTAATAGGTGGCTTTTGTGTCACTCTCAATTTACTGCATGCAAATGAACGCTGGTGGAGGAGAAAGCATCTGACTGCACACACATGTGCACGCACACACAGACACACATGCATGCACACGTATACACACTTTTTTATTTTTTTGAGACAGTCTTGGTGTATTGTCCAGGCTGGCCTTGAATTCTCTATCCTTCTGTCTCATCCTTTCCAGAGCTGGGACTACAGTTGTGTTCCACCATTCCTGGCCCTTAATTGGTTGCTGGGGGGAGAGGTATTGTTGGAGGCGGGCTCTTCTGCCCCCTGGAGTCCACCTGTGAGAGATACCCTAATACTGTCCTCACAGCTTGGCAGAGGAGCTCCAAGTAGACACCAGTAAGCCAGTCCCCGAGATGAACTTTAACTGTAGGCCTTTGACCTAGACGTTGTGGCAGCTGTGGAGGAATCCACAGTGCGGGCTAAACTAGTTTTCATCCTCCAGCGGAATGGGAAATCAATACCTGTGTTCCTCGGCATTGTTAGTAGGAGGAAAAATCAAAGTATCTTTGTAAATTACTTATTTCCATTGGCATTTCCTCAGCTTCCAGACTATAAGGACCCTCGACCTAAAGCATCCAGTAAAAATAAATCCTAGTAGCAGGATGGAAACCCGGCTGATGGTGACCAAGGAGCCAGGTTTAGATGTAAGGACTGTACGGACATATCACAGTTACTCTCTCTTACTGTGATAAGAACACTCGCCACACCCAAGCTGGAAGGGAAAGGGTTTATTTGGCTTAGAAGTCTCAATCACGGTTCATCATGGAGGGAAGTCACGGAAGAAGGTGGAGGAAGGCTGATTACTGGCTGGCTCTCAGAGGCTGCATGGCTTGCCTTGTTGCACATCCCAGGGTTGCCTTCCTAGGGGTGGTGCCTCCCATCATAGGCACCTCTCATACCAGTCCCTTATGAAGAATATGCCCCCACAGACACGCCCACAGGCCAACTTGATGGAGGCAGTTCCTCAGTTGAGGGTCCCAAGTGGTCCTAGCTTGCGTTGAGTTGACCGAAGCTAACCAGCACAGGACACTGTTACCTATCTCTCCCACCCCGGCCTTCATCCTGATTGGTGAGCTGGGTACTTGCAATTACTGTTTCTCCTTCTTAAGGTAGAGTTCCCCAGACACCTGGAATCTCAGGGCCAATTCAGCTACCTAAGTGACATCTGCCCGACCCCACCAGCATGCAGCCTGTACAGCAGGCAGCTCCGACCATAGAGGGGAGCTACATGGTGAAGGGAGGGGCCCTAAGTGTAGTCTATGGCTGTGTGTTGGTGGGAATGTCATGGTGTACCTTCTCTGGGGTTCCAAATGAACTGTATTATCTCAGTGATCGATAGGCAAGTGCATTTTAGGACGCTACACACTGAATAAGGAAAAAAATGTTAAAAAGGACCCTACAGGATTAGCACCAGTCTGGCTGCCCTGCCACCCTTGAGGCCTTGGGGCTTAACTGTGGGCAGGCCCTGACTGAGCCTCAGTCTCACTACAGTAGGCTTGGCTGCCATTAGGAGACCGCAAGACTGACGTCCCTTCTCAGCCTCTTCACGGTTGCCTCCAGCCTTTTCCGCCAACATTCAGCCCCTTTGTGTTAGTTCCCATGGTTACCCCTTCCCCACCAGCAGCTGGAATGTGTGGTGTGAGGAGCCTGTCTTCCCTACAGAGCCAGGTCCGGCTAGGGCTGAGGCCAGTGATCCACAGCTGGATTCATGAAGTGGGGTCACAGTCCAGTACCTCCCCTTTGTCCTGGATTCTGTACTTTTCCCAGGCTTGACATGTCAGGGTTGCAGCGGGAGGAGTCCTGTGGGCTGACGGACAGCTCCCAGAGTATTTCCTGCCCCAGCCTGGCCTGGCCTGGCTGTCACTGCCCTGTGTGTGCTAATGCCTAGTGTGTGGAAAGCCCCATTTTGCCCAGCCAGTCTAATGATCATAGGCTTCCCTGCCTGCTCTCCTGTGGACTTTTGTACTCCAAAACTGTCTGTTTAGTTGATCCTGATGAGACCAGAACCTGGTATCCGAGGCAGGTGCTGCTTTCCAGCCTGGAAGACCAAGGCAGGTCCAGGAAACTCAGGAAGAGTGTGGCAACTGGCGGTCACAGATAGGAACAGAACTAGCTCAGAGTTTGTCCCTGAGCTTTCTCAGGACACTGGAAGCTTCTTGAGTCTCTCCTCATTGGGCACCATTGAGGTCTTCAGGGGGAGGTTAGGCTGCTGCTGGTGAGGGAAGGGGAGAAAGTCAGAAATCACCCACATCAGCCCTGACAGAGGGATCTGCAGTTCCTCTAGGACAGTGGTTCTCGACCTTCCTGATGCTGTGATCCTTTAATACAGTTAGTTCCTCATGATGTGGTGACCCCCAACCATATAATCATTTTCTTGCTACTTCATACCTGTGTTTTTGCTACTGTTATGCATCATAAGATAAATATCTGAATGTAGGATATCTGATATGTGACCTCTGTGACCTCTGGGGTCATTTGACCCCAAAAGGGGTTGTGACCCATGGGTTGAGAACTACTGATGTGCAGAAGACACTGTGTTAGGGAACTTTCTACCCTATAGGTACTTAAGGAAGCCTATAGGGCAGTGGCCCCGTGGGAAAAGGTACTTAAGGCATCCTTGGGGGCTTGTTGTAGCTTGGGCTCTGTTTTTTACCATCTCTTTGTGATCCTAATTATGTTAAACACCCCGAGTTTCAGTCACTCATAACACTCCCTAGATCATTGCAAAAATTAAATTTGCTAGGTAAAAAGACTTTGTAGAGCACACAGCAGCACACAGGTGCTAGCTGTAATATTTTCAAATGGTACTTTGGGAATGCTGGGCCAGACCAAGGCCACAGATTCATCTGTCCTGCTGTGTGTTATATGGGTCAAATTTCCCTTAATTAGAAATGACTGGTTTTGTGTGTGTGTGTGTGTGTGTGTGTGTGTGTGTGTGTGTGTGTGTGTAGAGAGAGATGGCTCAGTGGTTAAGAGCACTGACTGCTCTACCAGAAGTCCTGAGTTCAATTCCCAGCAACCACATGGTGTCTCACAACCATCTGTAATGGGATCTGATGCCCTCTTCTGGTGTGTCTGTGTCTGGTGAGCTACAGTGTACTCATATAAATAAAACAAATAAATCTTAAAAAAAAACAAAAACAAAAAAACCCTTTAACGTCAGCATACAAAAGGCAGAGGTAGGTGGTTCTCTGGTGAGAAAATTTTGGGTTTGAGAATAGTTTTGATTTTCAGATTAGGATGTGCAACTGTGTCTGTCAGTGGACCCCAAAGTTTCAGCACACAGGGACATCCAGGGTCAGACAGAGGCCAACCTAGCCCATTTTATACCATGTGTAGTAATGAAAGGAAGAGTAAAAATAATGGGCACAAATAGAAACTCAGTCACACCTTGAGAATGTGTAGGCCGCTTAGTTTCCTGCCTTCTGGTTTCATTTAGATACCTCACCCACCTTATAAAAATGCTCCTTCCGCAGCACCAAAGCTTCCGCTGGGGAGAGAGGCATGCTGGGAGAAGCCTGGCTAACATCGAGGTGGAAACTGTTAGGCTTGATGTTTTCAGATGTTGAGTTAGCATGGAATGCTTACTTCCCATCCTAAAAAAGCAAACGAATCTTGGAAACAGACACATCTGGCATGGGCTTAAAAAACGTGCACACAAGCTCCTTCCTAAAACCCAGTAATCCTCTTGGGCAAAGTGAGGATTAGGCTCTGTCCCAAACAAGCCCGTGAAGTCAGTTTTGCTAAGATTCCACAGCTGATGCTGAATTTAGCAAGGAGTCTATCTTCTCAGTGAATGACAACCTCTATTTAGGTTTTTAAATTTTTATTGTTGACCGGGCAGTGGTGGTGCGTGCCTTTCTTTAATCCCAGCACTTGGGAGGCAGAGGCAGGTGGATTTCTGAGTTCCAGGCCAGCCTGGTCTACAGAGTGAGTTCCAGGACAGCCAGGGCTACAGAGAGAAACCCTGTCTAGAAAAAACAAAAAAATAAATAAACATAAATAAATAAATAAATAAATAAACAAATAAATAAAATTTTATTATTTTATATGTATGTGTTTGTGTATGTGTACAGGAAATCTTGGAAGTCAGAGCACTGGGTCTCTTGGAACTGGAGTTCCAGCAGGTTATGAACTACAGAGTACTGTAGGTCCTGGGAGTCAGCTCTGTTAACCTCTGAGCCATCTCCTCTCTAACCTCTCTTTTTATATTTTTAGTGTCCACCCCACTCCTTTAGGAAAGCCTGGGGTTGGGACAACTTCTTTGCTTATAAACAGGATGAAGAAATCTTGGCTCCTATAAACTGCACTGGGACCCCAGGGTCCTTCCACCCTCCAGCCCTGGCCCCTCTACCTTGCTCTCCTGCAGGAGAAGGAGGATCTCCCCCAGAGTTTGAGGCAGGATGCATTTGATAGAAAATCTCAAATCCTGATGTCTCTAAATAGTCATGAATGTGTACCCACTGGTTCATCCTTCCTGAAGCCTGGAGCTGGAGCTGAAGCCTCTAGATTTAACTCCTCCAAGCGGAATCTGCACCCTTGACCTTGACAGTTTCCTTCTCACTACTGTGCCTGCCCTATCTGCTCATCACTTCCTCTGGGGGCCATGTATAGTTCAGTAGATCACCAGTCCTTTGCTGCCAAACACCTCCTTATCACTCGGGCTATATATAGCTCTCCAAATGCATTAGGCATCCCTAGTTTCCTGACTCCAGTATCTTAGCTCATATTCTTCCGTCTTCTGTAGACCATGCTGACTGACTGCTAGGAGCTCTCGTCCTTCAGCAGTTACCATGGCACAGGTAGATGTACCCTACTCGTTTTTTATACAAAGTCCTGGGGCTCAGAGAACAATGGCCAGGACTGAGCAGAACCCAAGCCAGAACATATACATCTTCGGGCTCCAAACCATGTGTCTTCTCACAGAGACTGGGAAGTCAGAAGCTAGCTGTAAATCCCAGTTTGGAGCCGTGGCTCCTGCATGTGAAATGTGAGTTGGTGTCATGCCGCAGACATTGGGCTATCAGGATTTGTCAAGTATGCCCCTTTTCAGTAACATTCATGGACTATTGAGAGGGACCCTCAGACTCATCCATAACAACCTCATACACATGACAAGACAGCTCAGAACACTTGGTTAACCTGGGCAAGTCTGGTGGCCCATTCAACACCAGGGATCCATCTGTCTCTACCTCCCCCTGCTGGGATCACAGATAGGCAGTGCAGCACCTGGGTTTTCCCACGAGTGCTGGTGATCTGTACTCAGATCCTAATGCTCACACTGCAGGCATTACCAATTGAGCCATCTTCCCTGAGCCCAGAGAGAGAATTTCTATTAGATAAATATTTTACTGGGTATTATGTCTAGGAAGAGAACCATAACTGGCCAAAAAAGAAGAGAACCTCAGATAGGACTAAGAATATCACATGGTGGTTAAGAGCATAGAACTTGCCATCAGCCAGCCTCAAATTTTTTTCCCATCCGGGCTTAGACAGTGACCTTTGCTTCTCTTTGTCTTCGTTTTCTCATCTGTGACGTAAGAAGGAATAGCATAAAGACAGCCGTCTTGTCTTGAACAGTGAATACTCTAAGATGGATAGTAGTATCCAGCTTGGCTCAAAGTACTCTGTAAAGTAAATACAGCCTGTGCAACAGCTGCTCTGCCACCTGCCCTCCCTGTGACTGGTAGAAACAAGCATGTGCATAGACAGGGATGAAGAGGAAAGGGCTTGACCACAGTCACCACCTGTCTTGTCATGTGTATGAGGGTTTACTAGTGTATAATTGGACAATTATTAGCACAGAGGGGTCCTATCAATTTGCCTCCACTGCAGGTATAATGCCTGATTGAGTATACGTTTCAAGGTTGGCCCATAGTGACTATTGGCTGAATGGATGGTTGGGCTGGGTATAGAAGCAGCCAGGCTCTGGTTCTCAGGATGGCCCAGCTATCTCAATACTCACTGAATTATTTTCAGCAGTGTGCCTAGTGTTGGGAAGTATTCTAAAGGCAAGAATGCAACTTGAGTGTCATGGGCGGGAGTGAGGGAGCCCTTCTGGTGCTGGCACTACTGTTCCAACCATAGGGACAATTGGCCTTGGGAGAGGGGAGTCCCATTTGAATTTCAACACCATTACCTTTTATCTTTGAGCATTCCCTGCAGAGAGTGAGACTTTGGGTATCAAATGCTTGCCATCTCTTTTCACAGAACTTTTGGAGGGTTTAGAGTTTTAAGGCAATCTAAGCTACAGAGAGTCGGAGGTTTTGTTGTTTTGTTTTGTTTTGTTTTTTAGTATAGAATAGAGTTTATTTAGGGCATGGAAAGGGGAGTTGGAAGGGAGTAGACATACAGAGAGAGAGAGAGAGAGAGAGAGAGAGAGAGAGAGAGAGAGAGAGAGAGAGAGAGAGAGGAAGAAGAAGGAGAAGAGAAGAGAAGAAAAGAGGAGTAGAGTCCAGCGGGGAATGGGGAGAGAAGGGACAGAGTGGGAAGAGTATAAAAGGGTAAGAGAATAAGAGGGCAGATTCAGAGTTTAAATGCATAAAATTGCAGCTAAGGACACTGCTGAGCCAGCCGTATAGCTGAGTTGTGATATTGAGCAAAATATCTGCCCCTCTGTAATGTTCTTAAATGGGGTAGGTAATTCCTGCTGTATGTGACTTTTAGACTTTTTTGAGGCCCAGCAGAAGTTTTGGAGAAGCACTTCCTGTGCCGTACCTGATGTTAGCGTAAGGATCAGAGTCTGTGGAGACATGTGTTGTCAGTGACTGGTGGAAGCCAAGGCTGGAAAAGGAAGACCTTCACTGAATTTTCTCAGGAGGCATTCACCTACCTGCAGTGACACTAATTTCCCAGAATCCTTACTTAATCTCCAAGTATTTTCAGTGGTCTCTGAAGCTTCTAAGGTCAGTGTCCCCCACAGGGTGTTGTAGGGAACTGGCAGAAGCCTGAGAAAGCAAGCTCCAGTAAGTCTGCAGCCCTTGGGGACATACACACACACATACACACACACACACACACACACACACACCATGGCAAACATGAGTGCACACATACACACAAAAATAAGAACTTCGAAAAAGAAAGATTGAAGTAGATTAATACTTTTAGGAAGCTAAAAGATTAGGCTAGTCACACCCCAGCCCCTGTGCCATGTATTCTGTTCTCATCTTTATACAAGGTTGACATCTAGAAATGGAAAGGCTTATAGATTTAGAAAGAAACAGAAATATATTAAGTGCCAATGATACAGATTATAGGCGTGGGTCCATTTGATGTGTTTTGGAGCAGTAAGAGATGGCAGCTAGAAATGGTACAAATGGACTGAGGCCAGAGACGAATAAAGATCATCGAGCCAAGGCTGAGGGATGGTGCCTGGCTCTCTTATCAGTAACCAAGCCTTGGGGACAGGGTGGGTGAGCAGCAAGACAAGGCATTTTTACAAGTATGTCAGCACTGTGCCTGTGATTAGAAGTACTGGATAGGCTATGGCCAGCACAGTCAGAGGTGATGCAGACCAATCACAAGGAATGATTAGAAAAGCAAAAAAGAGGAGAGTAATGAAGAGACAGTGACCCAGAAGGTTAAGCCTCAATCAGATAAGTAGCCGAGGGTCAGCATTAAGAGCAAAGGGACCTTCAGAAAAAGGGCAGTGCATTGAGAATGTCTGGAGAGCCTTTGACCCATGGGCACATTGTCTGCAGCCAGAAGTCGAAGAGTAGTTATGTTTAAGAGCAAAAGTCTGTTGAAGACCAGAGGTTCTTTTTATTATTTTTTACTTATGTTATGAGTTATAGCTGTCCTCAGACATACTAGAAGAGGGCATCAGATCTTATTACAGATGGTTGTGACCCACCATGTGATTGCTGGGAATTGAACTCAGGACCTCTAGAAAAGCAGACAGCTCTTAACTGCTGAGTCATTTCTGCAGGCCCCCAGAGGTTCTTAAAAACATCTTCTAGCACCAAAGAGTCCAGGCCCTGTCAGGCTCCCAGAGCTTGGAGAGGGGAAGAAAGGGAACTCTGGGGAACTGATTGCAATGACTTGAGAACTTGCTAGTCCAAGCCAAAAGGCAAATAAATGGTCAGCCAGAGAGGCGTGGAAGACATGGAACACAAGGAGAAGCAAAAGGTGACTTGAAGCACCAAGAATGTGGCTTTTAGTAAGGAGGGCAAACTGTCATGAAACAAGCATGCATGTATACACAGGAAATCGTCTGGATTTTGAGAACAGACTTACTTAGCCCTGCATAAGCATACACTGCTGCGGTAGTTTGAATATGTTTGGCCCATGGGAAGTAGCACTATTAGGAGCTGTGGCCTTGTTGGAGGAGATATAGCCTTGTTAGAGGAAGGGTGTCACTGTGGAGGCAGGGCTTTTGAGGTCTTATTCATATCTGTGTGTATACACACACATACACACACACTATACATGTTTATACTATGTATATGTACTATATATATACTATTCATTTATTAACTTACTTATTATTTATGTGTGGTCAAGATGATCCAGACAGTCTCCTGCTGCTGCCTTTGGACTAAGATATAAGAACTCTCACCTCCTTCTCCAGCGCCATATTGGCCTGGATGCTGCCATGATGATAATGGACTGAACTTCTGAAACTATAAGCTGACCATAGTTAAATGTTCTTTTATAATAGTTGCCTTGGCCATTGTGTCTCTTCACCACAATGAAACCCTAACTAAGACAACTGCCTGCTTCATTACTAAAGTTCTTCTGGTTGCTTCTCAGTGAAGACCAAGGCCTGCCAACCATGTATCAAAGGTCTTGGCCACACTTTCCGGCAGTGCCACTGCTTTCTCAAGAAAGCCTGCACCAAAAGGTAGGGCTCTTGGCCTGAGCAGAAAGCAACAGGAAAGGAGAAGTCCCACTGTGAGCAATCAATGTCTTGGAAAGTTTAAGGTGCACAGCCTCATTTGGAAAGTCTTAGATACAATGTATTGAAAAGGGTGTCCTACCCATATGCTGACCTTAGGTTGTGCTGTTCAAAGGAATGCAGTACAGGAAAAAACAGATGAGAACCCTGACTTGGTGAGCACACTGCTTGCAAAAGGCGGACGGTGTACAAGTGAGCAGTTCTGTGCAGTGATACGTATAATAAAGGGAAAGCTGGGTGCCAAGAATATTTACATCACATAAGGCAGCCCAGAAAGGCTGATATTTGACCTGGAACCTGAAAGCTAAGGAATAGCCAGGCAAGAAATGGAAAGAATGTCCCAAGCGAATGGAAAATGAGGTAAGGAGTTTAGTTGGTTTGAGGAAGTGTCTGAGATCTGGGCGAAGTGAGGGCCTGATGAGGTTGGAAAGGTTGAAGGATGAGTCTGAGTTAAGGACCACTTCCCCCAAATTAGGAAATTAAAACTTAGGAGATGGTACCGCCTACTCTGTTTAGAGCTTGTGTTGGCTGCAGCAGATACTAATTTAGAGGGACTGAAGTGGAAGGAAGAAGAGGCGGGTCTTAGGGAAATGGAACCTGTCGTTGGCTCGTAAGGGTCCATATCCAGGCTTTTTCCCATTTAAGGACAAAACAGGGAAACTAACCTCGGTGTAAGCCAGGAACTAAGAGGACCTGGAGAGGCCATTTTAATAGGCTCAGGTTCCTGTATCTCCTCCTACCTCCACAGGGTTCAAACAAGCCACGGGAACAGAATGATCCAGAAAAGAATGATCTTGTATTGGCTGAAACTCAGTCCAGAAAGTAGTTAATGGGCACTATTAAAATACCACATAGTAAAGTGGTCATTGTGTGTTCAGGAGTTAGGAATACTAAGAGGCAGAATGTACCCATCCTAGAAGTAGGAAGAGTTGGTGGTTGACCTGGATTTCTTGTTTAAGTATGAGGAAGAAAGATGTTACAATGGCTTACTGTAGTTGTAGATCATGATAACTCTCAGTAAGGCTCACCTTTCTCAGGGTTGGCTTAATTCCTAGTTTATCACCCATGGTTGTGATCCTGTGATCCTGAGACCGGAGAATAGTAAGAGACAACATAAAGACGGCCCCCAGAAGTATCTCCTTGGTGCTGCCACATACTGGCTCCAGAGCTGGGGTACGTCACAGGTGTGCTGGACATTTAGCAGGACTCTGTTCACTCAACAGAGATTGCCAGGCTCCACAGTGGGGCTGCTCCTCCTAGTAGCAAAAGAGGGGCAAGTGGAAGTCCTGCGATGTGCACACCTGCAGTGTGTGTGCTGCTCTGTTCAGGGAAGCAGGAGTAGGGAGAGTAGACTCAACCTGCCTCACCCATACTGTGCTGGGAAAGGCATCCTTCGAGAAGTGACATCCAGGCTGAAGTCTGAGGATGGAGGGACCACACCAGCTAGTGCGGAATTGGTCTTCAGGGACACAGCCCCATGAGGGCAGATAGGTTTACTTCAGTATTTTCACTTGCCATTGTTTCGCTTATTCCAGGAGAATCCACGGGGCACTTTAAGTAAAAATAATTCTATCTGGTAACTTTAAATTAGTGGACCTGTCATCACCACGCTCGTGTATGTTAGTAGCACAAAGGCCTACAAACAAAGTGGCATAAACAAAGTTTTTGAAACTGCTGAATTGAAAGGAAAGACTGAGCAGTTCTCTGGAATTTTGGTCCCAAGTGAATATAATTCTGTGTGTGGTCTGTGCCAAGACACACAACTTCGTCATCTTGGTGTGTTCTGGAAAATGGGTCTTAGGGGAAAAAAAAAACACCTCCCATATTGTCTTTTTCATAAGGGGTTTTGGTAGTAACTCACAACATATGGGGGAAGCATCCTTTTGTCCAAAAGACTCAGGACAGTCCGCCCGAGGCGTGTGGTACCCATTAGTACTTGCTGGATGAGATCAAAGTGCCTGCAGACTGTCAATTACCATTGTGAGAACTGAGCAGAGTAGTCTGCAGTGGGTGGGGAGACCGCATTCTGGAGACGGTGTGAGTTTAATGTCCAGACAGAGGCTCACTCGGCAGGTAAGTGGTTTTGTGTAATAGATAAGACAAAAACTAAAAGATAATTCCGTGGTGCAGAGTTGACAGGCCTCCCAAAGTTCATTCTAGAACTGCCTTCCATGTAGATCTCAGTGGTATTCGTTTTCATTAGAACATATAAATTTATATTTAATGGTCTCCAGCAGTTAAAAATCCTTAAAAGATGAGATGATCCCAAGGTCCCCATACTAGTGTCTTTCTCCCATTGGCTTATTCTTCCTGCCCAACCATAGCCTGTGAAATCCACAGCCCGTGGCTCTCTATCTCTAGGTGTGTCTGGGATAGGGAATGGGAAAAGAAAAAGAGCCGAGCTTTAGTGCCTCAGCTGCTATGCAGAAAGGACAGAGCCATCAATTGTGGCTTAAGTAAAAAATGAGGAAGTTATTAAATGCCACAAAGGCTCCCTGAAAGGCCTGGCTGTGGTTGTTTTTCTCAATAGAGCGAGGACACTGAGGTCTAGGGAAGCCCTCAAGGAGAAGTCCAGTCCCCTGCCGTAGAGGGGGTGATGCCAGCAGGCGGCCGTAGAGGGCTCCTCCTTTGTTTTACTTTACCTTTGTGAAATTGCATTTACTTGTGTGAGAGAGAACATAAAACACTTTGCAGCAGTTGACTCTCTCCTCCTACCATCTGTGTCCTGGAAATGGAACTCCGCTCATCAGGCCCAGCTGCAAGCTCTTCTCCATCTTGCTGCTTGTCAGCAGCTTGCTGGCTGAGCGTGCTTTCTGCATTCACAAAATCTCTGTATCAGGGTGTTGAGTGGGGAGATTCCTTCAGGTCTACTTTGTACCTCAACTTGAGCCAAATGTCTGTCTGATTGGTGATGCTAGGGTCGTGTGAGAATTTCTTTTTTTATTTTTTTTTTGTTTTTTGTTTTTTTGTTTTTGTTTTTCAAGACAGGGTTTCTCTGTATAGCCCTGGCTGTCCT
>NW_022196905.1:85188117-85197415 GCF_008632895.1 Mastomys coucha
AGGGTTTCTCTGTATAGCCCTGGCTGTCCTGGAACTCACTCTGTAGACCAGGCTGTCCTGGAACTCACAAATCCGCCTGTCTCTGCCTCCCAAGTGTTGGGATTAAAGGCGTGCGCCACCACTGCCTGGCTCGTGTGAGAATTTCTAAGTGAAGTGCGTGAATTCTATAAAAGGTTTTGGCCTGTTAGCTCTCACTGGCCAAGGCTCTTCTATCCTCTCTGTATAAATTAGGCCTTTTTTAGTGTAACCACTTTTTTTGTGTAACCACTGAAAGAAGGTCTAAAATGAAGATACTGAATTAAGACAGAAATGAAAATATAGGGTTAATATGCCCATCCCATGTGTGAACAAGTCTGCCAGACAATCCATACACAGTATTTGAAACTCCTGGACCGACTCTATGACCAGTGTCATAATAATGCTAATTTACTGTGTGTGCTCTGGGCTCTGTTCTAATTATTTTACCTGTGGTAAGACACTTCTATAACAAAAGAGTGGCTCATTTGCACCCATTTTATAGACGACAGAGCAGAGGTGTGTTGAGGGCGACATCAGCCATGGTCAGGACTCCTCCAGAACCAAGTTTCAGCCCTTGTGCACAGTCCTTACCCTGCTGTTCCTACAGCCTGAGAGCCTCGGGCCCAGTGCTAGTGGGAGATAATCTGGACCAAGCCCTAAACTTCAAATTTAGAATTATGCTGAATATATAGAAGGACTGCATAGATAAAACTGAGTATAGTTATATCCTTTTTTCCATTACTATCACAAAATACCAGAGGCAGGCTAGCATGGTAAGGAAAAAAGAGTTTATTAAACCCACAGTTCAGGAGGCTGAATTGTCCCAGTGGGGCAGGCTCCTTGGCTTGGTCTCCAGCAAGAGCCCTCAAGGCAGTACTATATCCTGTCAGATTGCATCATGGCTGGGAGCACAGATCGAGAGCAAAACAGGAAGGTAGATAATGATTGAGGGCCAAGTTCATCTGTATAACAGCCCGCTTTCCAAGGGCAGAGCTATGAATTCTCCCCTCCCCCACCCACTCACCACGTGATACCACCTCTTAAAGGTCCTGCCGCTCTACAGAGTCCATGAGTCCTTGTGACTTATCCAGGCCACAACTAAGGTAAAGAGAAACACTATGCCTTAAGAGTAGAGAATCCCAGCTGAGCCGAGTCCACCGAGCCACAGAGCACCTCCTCAGTACCCTTAGTTAAAAAGAGCTCTTTTTATTTGTTTTAGGGTTTGAGAAAGAACGTTCTTTGACTTCATTCTGTGTTCTAAGAAATAGGAGGCCAGATGGACAAGCTTAATCTTGATAGCGACTTAATAATCCTCCCTGAGGATTGGGCCGGCCCCAGCCGAGGCATATGCAGAGGCGGAATGGCCTCACCCCGTGCCTCTCATAGGTCCAGCAGCTGAATCTCATAGGCTTAGAAAAACCCTTGAAGACAAACTGCAAATACCATCGGGAGGGTGACAAAACCTACTCGTGGGGGAGGGGTGGCAAGACGGTTCAGAGGGTGAAGCTCTTGCTGCCCAAGCCCAGCAACCTGAGTTTGGTCCCAGGAAGCCATGCAAAAGCCCAGATGCAGGAGTGCATGTCTGTAACCCCATCACTCCTGTGTGACAGGAGAGTCCCCTGGGCTAACTACCCTGGAAGACACGGGTAGAGCAGAAAGACACAGCACAGAGACCAAAGTAGCCAGGGGAGAGCTAACTCACTAAAGTTGTCCTTTGACCCACGGGTGCGCCATGACATGCACACACCCTTATTCACGTTTGTACACCACACAGTAATACTATAAAATAAAACCTTAAAACCACTTCAGAGCTCGAAGCAGGGCCAGTGTGATAAAGGGGCAACATCAAAGGTATTTGGAAATCCTAGCCCCGAGTGTCTCCTGAGGAGAAATATGCCCTTTCCCCATGGCAGCAGACACTGGCAGTGAGGGCTTAAACCTTTCTCTCTAACTCCCAGAAGTATGGAAGAGAGTGGTGGGGATGGTGTTTGGGCCTGCCGGTGGGAGGCTGGATTGGAATGGATGCACAAAAGGCCTTCCAACACGATAGAATCTAAATAATCTGAAATAGCTGAAGCCCAAGAACTGCCATGGGTTCCCCGTGGGTTCCTCCCAAGTTGCCACTCAACTGAGCAGCGCAGGCAGGGGCTGCTGCTCTTGTAGACTACACCCCTCACATTGAAGCCCACAAGTAGAAACCGTGACCGGGTTTCAGGGAAACGGTGTAACAGTTTGGATCGGTGAGTTCAGTTTCCAGGGTCCTAACAGTTAATGGGGCTGAGGGATGGCTCAACAGTAGAGCATTTGTTCCAGCACGCACAGAGCCCTGGCTTCAAGCTTGAGGACTGTAGCTCTGGGCCTCATGCATGCTGGGTGAGTGTCCTACCTCTGAACTACATCCGAAGTCCTAGGACTGCAAAACATAATATATATGGTGTATACAGAGATATACTTAATTAGCTACAAAACCACAGGCAGTCAGGGTAGACGCCCTCTGTAGACAGAGAGCTTGGGTGTGCAGAATGAGTCCTGCCCAGCTCAGCTGCTTGCTCTGGCTCCAGTCGGAATTTGTGTACTTTCCAGTGAGATTCCCTTGTGCTCCCTGATATAAAGCCCCATCATGCTCAGCTGTTGGTTTTCTTGTTTTTCACAGAGACGTGTGTGCGGCCCCAGGCCATGCAGCTCCTGGTAACTCTAACTCCCTCAGCTCAGAGCTGCTCACCTGCAGTCCCCAGCATCGGAAAGCAACATGGTCAGGAGGGGTGAAACTTCGGCTAAAGCAGAGGTAAGAGGCTTAGAGGTTAATGCCGAACAGTGTGGAAGACAAGACTGGCCCACCCTCGGGAGAGGGCACTGGGGCAGAGATGGTTAAAGGCCCAGATTGGTGGGAGAGGGAAGGGGCTCAACAAGGAGGTCTCATAACTTAAAGTTCAGAAGGATGTTGAGGTTATGTCTAGTTCTTTCTTTCTCCCAGCTCCAGGCTCTCAGAAATAAGACTCAGGCTCAAAATATATTTATAAATACCTTGGTCATATAACTAGGCTCTATTCTGACTGTATCATGGCTAAAATATCCCATTCATTTTAACCGCATTCTGCCATGTGGCTGATACCTGTGCTCAGGTACCACGAGTCTGTCTCCTCGAATCTTTCTGCCTTCCGTTTCCTACCTGAGCACTTTTTAATTGACAAATGATGCATCTATACAATACCCAAGACATTCTTTCTACAAAAGGAATCTTATTTGTTTTAGGCCTGGATACTGAACCCACAGTCTTGAAAGATAATAGCAAGTGTTCTACTACTGTGCTATTAGGCATTACAACTTTGAATTTTGGACTGATATAGTGGCATATGCCTTTAATTCCAGTACTCAGAAGGCAGAGGCAGGTGAACCCAAGAGTTGAAGGCTAGCCTGGTCTACATAGCAAGTTGTAGGCCAGACAAGGTTACATAGAGACCCTGTCTTTAAAGAGAGGGAGTAAGGAAGGGAGGGAGGGAAGGAGAGAAAGAGAGAGAGAGAGAAGTTGCATGTTTGGATTTTCCATGTTTAAGATACACATTAAGGGGCCAGAGAGATGGCTCAGTGGTTAAGAGCACTAACTGCTCTTCTGAAGGTCCTGAGTTCAAATCCCAGCCAGCAACCACATGTTGGCTCACAATCCGTAAAGAGATCTGACGCCCTCTTCTGGTGTGTCTGAAGACAGCTACTTACACATACTTACATATAATAAATAAATCTTTAAAAAAAGATACACATTAAATTATCTGTTATGTTTTATGTACTAAAACAAATAGTTGTAGTTAATGTTTATATTAAGATAATTTATTATATTCCATTTTAAGAAAGATACTCAAAAGTAGTTTGAACATGCCAGAGGGCAAGAGAAGCCAGCTGCCTGGTGAGTGGGGTAGGCTGGGCACAGGCTGAGCTTCTCAGAACCGTCAAGCAGGATTGCCCCTGCAACAGGTGGACACAGAAGTCCCAAGGCCATCACTGCTCCCTTTGATTACCTCCTATCCTCACGGTGCAGAGACTCCAAACCATGTCCTCTGCTGGACTGTACAGGCGAACCTCATGGCACTGGCAGAGCCCCGGGGTCAGGAAGTTGCCATTCACTGGGACAGCTGCTCTAACCTGGGAAGAAAACACAGTCAAGATCCCGAACCAAGTCGGTGCTCACAGGACAAGAAAGGGGACAGATTCCAGAAGGATTAAGGAGACAGAGTTAAGAGCAGATGAGAGTATGGGAAAGGAGAGCACAGTTGGGGAGTGGTTTCCAGGGACACTGCTGTGGGGACTTAGAGAAATGGGTAGGGCTCTTGGCCAACACTGGGAGAGCAGAAAGAGCGGAGACCACCTGCTGGTAAAGAGTAGGAATTCCTACTGGGTGTGGTGCACAGGCCTTTAATCCTGTAGCCAGCAGGGCAGAGACAGGTGGGTATCTGTGGGTTTCATGGCTGCTGGGCTCCAGAGGAGACAGTAGAGCAACCACTGCTGCTGTTCTCTGGCCTTCACGTCTGTACATATGCACACACTCATGAAGACAACACAGGTACTCAGAAGATATTATGTAAAGCAGTCCTTGAAAAGTCGAATGAAACAAACGGACTTAAATATATCCATTTGGTATAGCCTAACCATAAATAAACCATTCTTAAAGCTATCCGGGGATGCTGGCATGCCTGTAATCCTAGGTCCTTGGGAAGCCTAAAATGAGAGCCTATCTTGCTCCCAGGAGTTCAAACTGGCAACACAGCAAGCTCCTCTCTCACACAGGCAAGCAACCAAACGAATAGAAAGCTTATCCTGTCAGCATAGTCAGCAGTGCTGTCTGTAGAGAGCAAGGATGGACAGAACCAGGTGGATAGATAATTTCCTCCTTACAGTCATGACCTTGGGGCTGGTAAGCACTGAATGCTCTTCCAGAGGTCCTGAGTTCAATTCCAGCTGTAATCTATAAGGGTATCTGTTGCCCTCTTCTGGCATGCAGGTGTACATGCAGCAAAGCATTCACACATTAAATCAATCAATCAGTCAATCAATCAATGCAGGTGTACATGCAGCAGAGCATTCATACATTAAATCAATCAAACAAACAAACACATGGAAGCATTATCAAAAGGTCATAAGCTTTGAGTGGCAGGCAGAACTCATTTGGTAGGGTGCTTGTCTAGCATGATGAATCCTGTGTTTCATCCCCAGCATCATATAAACTGAGCACAGCAGTGTCTTAAATCCCAGCTCTGAGGAGGCTGAGGCAGGAGGATCAGAAGTTCAGAAGCATGCTCAGCTTCATAGAGAATTGGAGGCCAGCCTGGGACACAAGTAGCACTTACCTTAAAGAAAATCCATCTGGAGCTCGTTTCGGTGCTGATATGTCACTCCTGTTCCACTGGGGTCTCCCCATGTGTGCTTAGATTTTATATGTGTGTGCTTTGTCTCCTCAGCTATAGTTATAAGACTTTGTGGTCATCTACTTCCTAGTTCTTTCCTATTCTCCAGGGTCACCCAGCAGTGTTAGTTGCTGTGAGAGAATGTGTGCCAAAGCAGCTCAAGAAAGAAAAGCTTGGCTTTGGCTCACAGCTTGAGGGACCAGTCCACTGCGGTAGAAGGTGGCAATGAGGGCAGCTGTAGCTGTGGCAGTGGCAGTGGCAGTGGCAGTGGCAGTGGGAGGCAGCTGATCACTCTGCACCTGTTCACACTGCACCTGCAGTCAGGGAGCTAAGAGTGGTCAATGCCCCCAGCTCAGCTCCTCTTTTTTCTATTTCTAAAATCAGTTTTGAATCCCATCCATTTTGGTGTAGCCCATATTTCAGGATAAGCCCTCCCTTCTTAGCTGGCCTTCTATGGAAACGCCCTCACAGGTATGCCCAGAGGTGTCTCTCCCAGGTGATTGCACATCCGCCCAGACTGACAGGGAGGACTGAACTTTAAGATCGGAGTGGCACTCATCCAGCCGTACTCAGACCCCCACCCTTAATTGCTTTAGCTTTTACTTATTTTGAAATCATCAAAGACTCATAGCAGAGTACTTTTAATTTCCCCACCACCTGCTACCCAGCTTTCCCTAATGTTAGTACCTTTTATAAGCAGTAGAAATATCAAATAAAAAACTGGCCCTAGCAATTGGTGATAGTACCGACATTTAAGACTTTAGAAACGGCAGATCTTATGAAGAGCGGCCATTTTCTCCCCGCCCCCTCCCCGCTAGCCTTTTCTGTTTTGAAATGCTACTTTACAGTTTTCACATGTCCTTAGTTGTCTCTTGATTTGTGACACTTTCTTAATCTCTTCTTGGCTTTTGTGACTCTGGCATTTTTGAAAAACATTTCTTTCTTTTGGGGAGACATGCCACTGTGCTCTGCGCTTGTGTGAAGGACAGAGGACAACTTGTATGGATTGGTTCTCTCTTTTCACTACAGGGTCCTGAGATCAAGCCCAGGTTGCCAGGCTTGGCAGCACTCTCCTTTACCCACTGTGCCATTTTGCCAGCCTAGGGCATCGCCTGTGCACCATAGTCCATGGTGCCAGATTACGCATCGCCTGTGCACCATAGTCCATGGTGCCAGATTGTTGTTTAGTTGTTCCTGACGATTAAAGCTTGGATCTCCTGCATGCTTGTCAAATGCTCCCTGCAAAAGCTGTGTCCTGCAGCAGTGACCTCGATATTTTTAAGGCAAGTGGCCAGTTAGTTACTTTGCAGAGTGCCTTTGATTTAGAGGTACCTGTTGCTTTCTCATTGTGTAGTTAGTTAGGGCTCAGGCATTTTTGGCAATGCCGCTCAAATGATGTGTGTCTTTCCTAGGAGCTGCGAGGCAGCTGTAGCTGTGGCACCGGGGGCCATGTGAGATTGACATCTCATTACAGCTGATGGCAACTCTGGTGATTTACTTATGGTGGGGTCCCCATGCTTCTCCACCATGAGGGGCACCATTTGCCCCTTTGCAGTTCACGACTACACTAGAGAGTAACGTGATAATACCCTGCTTGCCTTGAGACCTTCTTTTCACGAGCTTTAAAGTCTGTTGATAATCACCTCTGACAACTGGAACGTTCCAGAAGCTACTCCATATTTCTATCCTCCCTTCTGCATTTATTCCTCGGAATTCTTCTGTAGGGAATTTATTTCCCCTCTCCATCTATTTATTCAGTGATTGATTTATGTCAGTGAGGACTTCACATTTGTTTTGTCTTGTGGGTAATAATCCTCCCCTCTGTCATTTCTGTTGTTGGCTCAGATTGTCTCAGTCTTGGCCGTTAGGCTCTGGTCTAAATCCTACTCAGAAACATACAGAGGGTTTGTGAAGTACCAGCATGCCATTCTTACTGGTACAGAAAGCAAATGTCGATGCATTTCTCTGTAGAGTCAAGCAAGCGTTGAGGCAGGAGGTTGGTGGTGGGTACATACCTGAGGCCTGTACTAGAATTTTAAGACTGGAAACTTCAGAATTATAGGGTCACCTCACAGACCAAATACTTCCTAGTCAGAATTCTTCCTAGCTGCTTCTTCATTTATCAGTCCAGCCTCCTTGCCCCAGTGCACAGCAGTAATCCTAGCCCTTTGGCAGCTGAGACAGAATTTCGAGTTCAAGGCTACCTCAAGCCACATCATGAGACCCTGTCACAGGGAGAGAGACAAAAGGAAAGTACTTTGCCTTGGTTGGCTTGAAGTAGGGTGTTGGTATGTAGCCCAGGCTAACCTACAACTTTGGATACCCCTGCCTCTGCTGTGAACCACCACACCCAGTGGGAGGAAGAGAGAATACTTATGATCTAACCTGTCTTGGCAGAAAAAAAAATCTGTGAAGCCTTGGATCGGAGCAGTTGGTAATGAGTGGGTAATGGAGATCAGTTATGCTAGCTTACAACCGAGGATTTTCCACTCCAGTGCCTCCTCCTTGGTGCTTCTCTTACCAGTCGCCACCACCCTTAGAACAACTTATCCGTGATCAAACAGCCTCTACTCCGTGAGGTTAAATCAAGGTGAAAGGATGACGGGCTCAGAGTCAGTTCCTCCTCCATGGGGCTCCAGAGCCCCGCTTCTGGTACTTCCTCTCGTCGGGGAATTCGGTCCCCAGCTGCTTCCTTTCCACTCTCCAGATAATGGCTCAGAGGCCCTGGTGAGACCGCACTGAGAGCTGATGCTTCAAAAGCTGAAGCAGTGAGCTCTTGGAGTTCACAAACGGTGGAAGGAGGCTTCCTGCTTTTACTTTTGATGCATCCTCCAGGACAGGTTCCCTCCTCCTGCTGCCTAGCGTTTCAAAGCTGTGTGCTGGCTTTTCCCAGGAAAAGTACTAAGGGCCACCCTTTCCTCTTGGTCCATTTACATAGGTGACTGAAGGGTAGAGTCCCTCCCACTTGCTCTGAACTCAGGCGGTGCCTGCCCTTTAACTGTAAGCTCACCTGCCGGGATGGGAATAGCTGGGGAGCCCCGCCTCTGTGGGTGGAGCCTAAGCCGAGGGTGACTTCGCTCTCTGCCCTGCTCCTGAGTACATACCAGAAGGGGTTTGCTCTGTGAGATGTTTCTGTCTGCTCAGGGTAAGTGAACACTGTTGGAATGAGATTCAGGGTCTTTTATTGTAGAGCTCTAACTCAAGAACCTTTTTCTGATGTGTCTTTTTCATGCTGTGTTCTATATGGGTTTTGTTTTCTTTTCTTGCCTCTTTTTTTAACTTTTGTTTTTGTTGTTCTTTGGTTGGTTGGCTGCTTGGTTTTTTTGTTGTTTTTTTTTGTTTTGTTTTGTTTTGTTTTGTTTTTTGTTTTTGCTTTTGTTATTGTTTTGTCTTGTTTGTTTTTGTGTTGATGTTTTCCTGAGAAAAGTTCTCACTATGTAGCCCATGTTGACCTGGAAGTCACTGTGTAGACTGGCTGACCTCAGACTCACCATAATCACCCTACTTTCTAGATTCCCAAGAATATGTACTTTTAAAGAAAAATAAGCAACTACACGTTAAGTTTCAGCCTACTTACAATGCTCTACATGGTCCAGTGTGCTGGTAAAGCTTCTGTCTGGGAATTTCCAGCCACTCTCTGCTGTCTACAGGTAGGGCTACCCAGTTTCTCGTGGCTTATCTACCTAGTCTGTCTTTTTATCTCATTCAAGGCAGCCAGTGCCCTCTGCTCTTCCTTCAGGTTCTCACTGCAGCTCTCAGTGAACTTTCAGAACTGTGCTTCCAGGAGGAGGGACTGGGCCAGACCAGTTGCCAAGTCCTCCCAGTGCTCCATTGCCAACCTGCCCATAAAATAAAGGAAGTTTTTTTTTTTTTTTTTTTTTTTT
>NW_022196905.1:85200612-85257568 GCF_008632895.1 Mastomys coucha
CTTTCTCTGTGAGTTGTGGGACTGGCTGTAGAGCTTGTGCCCAAGGTCTGCTCAGAACACTAACCCAGGCAGACCAGAAGGAACCAGAGTCACTGGGCTGGCGGAGTTCCTATGTGCCTGGTCCCGCTGGACCCAGTTACTCCCAGTGTTGGGACAGATGTTGGTTCCTGCTTACCTCTGGAAGTTTGTTTTTTTAATTTATTTTATTTATATGAGTACACTGATGCTATCTTCAGATGGCATTGGATCCCATTACAGATGGTTGTGAGGTACCATGTGGTTGCTGGGAATTGAACTCAGGATCTCTAGAAGAACAGTCAGTGCTCTTAAACACTGAGCCATCTCTTCAGCCAGTAAATGAAGTTTTTAAATTTCATTTTACTTCTGCTCAATCCTTCTCGGATGTTCTTTTTATGTAGATGAGTTTCTGGCCTGCATAGCTTTTGTCTTTTCTGATGACGATTTCTGCTTAACTGAAAGTGATTATTTTTTTACTTCTCACAAGAAGGACCTTACTGTGTAGTGCACAGGTGGTCCTTACATCCTTTTCCCTGAGGATATCTGCTTTCTCCTTCACGGAGTAGCACGTAACCCAGGCTGGCCTTGAACTCAGACTCTTTGTTTAACCAGAGGATAACCAGAATGCCCCCACCCCTTGGTCTCCCAAGTGCTGGAATTACAATAGTGTGCCCTCATGCCTGGCTTCTCCTCCACTCCTGTGAGGATGCTGAAGATGCTCCACATGGGTTAGAATTCTAGGATGGTTAAGTGTTTCTCTGAACTCTGTTTTTTGCATTGTGCTTTTTTTTTTAGAGCATACAGGATAATGATATTAATTAGGGTATCAACTGTCTATCTTTTTCTTCTTTTCTCTTCTCTTCTCTTTTCTCTCTTCTCTTTTCTCTTCTTTCTTTCGACAGGGTTTCTCTGTGTAGCCCTAGCTGTCCAGGAGCTCAATGTATAGACCAGGCTGGCGTCACACTCACAGAGATCAGCCTGTCTCTACCTCCTGAGTGCTGGCATTAAAGGCGTGCCGCCACCACCTCCTGCATAATACGGCATGACATACATACCTATCATCATGCTTTGCCGATAGTCCCCCCTCCAGCTGCCTCCTCTTTTGACAATCTATAACCTCACTCTGCTCCCTTCTGGCCTACATGGCTTCTGAGGGGATGGTGTGTGTCAGCCTTACCTTCGCTCTCCTCTGAGCGAACTCTCTCCTCTAGGCCCCTCTCAGGTGTGCTAATTTAAAAAAAAAAAATTACTCTTTTTCAGTTTCTTTTTTCATTTGTGTACATTTCAAAGTACATTTAAATCCCCCTCCTGCTTTCAACCTTTTTTTTTTTTTGGTATTTATTTGTGGCCCACCACATTTAATTAGGCTTACCTACATGAGCATGGACTTGGGATCGCCTAGGTTGGCCTTTCTCTTTCTTCAGTCGCTTTTCCATAGTGTGGAGACACCTGCCTCCTTTGTGGCTATTTGATCTGGTCCTGCTTGTGCTCATTGAGCTCCTGGACTTGTGGTTTGTGCCCTGATGTGTGTTCTCCCAGTCATAACTTCAGAGATTCCTGGAGGCGGCTCCCTTGTCTCCTTGTACTCCTAAGCTTCCTAGGATACGGACTCTACACCTTTCGTGGACCTCTCAGAGCTTGGATGCTCTGGTCTGCTTTTGGTTTTGGTGCCCAGCTCCCCCCCAACCCCATCTTCTTCTCCTTGTTCTTAATTGTTAAAATGTCCACAGTTTGGAGGAGGTACTTTTTTCAGCTGGGTCCAGCCTGTGTGGACGTCCCCCCTTTTACATACAAGGTAAGGAGAGAGGAAGGGAGGGAACCTCTGAGTATCTTCTCAATTTTCAGGGAAAGATCCAGCCCGCTCACTAAGCTTTAAAGTCATCTTTGCCCATGGAAGGACGCATTGGCTTTAGCGGACCTCTGTGCATGCTTACACTCCGGCGCCATTAAGAACAAGGCCACCGCCTTCCCCTCCTTCTCCTCACAGACTTTTCAATCCTGCTTCTACCCTTCTACAACTGTGATTTTAAAGTTCTGTCAGTTATACTTAGGGCAGTGCCTGCCTCTGGGGTGCTTTGGTTCAAGCAGCATGCTGTGGTAAAGAACAGGTGACTGGAGATGTCTGGGTAATGACCTAGGGCTCTCTGGCTGGGGTGCATATTGATTTTCGTCATGATTGTTATTTGTTGCTGTGCCACATAAATGGTAAGAGAAACTCTGAAGTGCGCACATTCAGAAGTGCCCTCGATGCCAGAGACCACAGGGCTGGTTTTTCAGGTCTCATCTGGCATCCTGTCCTCAGAAAGTGACAGAGAGATCACTCTTATTATACTCCTGATGGCAGGTCCCATGGTAGCTGGCTGTGGTGGGGAAACTCCTCCCTGCTATAAAATTTAGTATGGAAATGGTGTTCTAGAAGTTTCCTATTTTTCAGCTGCTCTGCCCTCAGACCTAGACTGCTCTTTTTATTGGGGTTCCAGTTATGTTAAAATTGTATTTTAATGACTAGGTTTTGTTTGTTTGTTTGTTTGTTTTTAGTATGATTTTTAAAGAATAGATTTCCCTGAACTTTTTAGAGTGGTACTTACCTTTTTTCTCTCTCTTCAGTTTCTTATGTGTGTTCTCTGCTTTTGATGGGGAGAGAAAATAATGAAGGAAGCCTCAGCACTGCTCACTGTGTACCAGATTTCCTCTGAAAAGACTGCAGCTTCTTCAGGGTTACGAGTTTAAGAGCAGTTTTATTAATGGAGCAATGTGCGCTCTCTCTCTCTCTCTCTCTCTCTCTCTCTCTCTCCTCCCTTCCCTCTCTCTCAGCCTCTCTCTCTCCTTCCCTCCCTCTTCTCTCTCTGTCTCTGTCTCTCTCTCTCCTTCCCTCCCTCTCTCTCTCTCCCTTTCTGTCTCTGTCTCTCTCTCTCTCCTTCCCTCCCTCTCTCTCCCTCTCTCTCTGTCTCTGTCTCTCTCTCTCTTTCTCTCTCTCTCCCTCTCTCTCTCTCTCACACACACACACAAATACAATTGAATATTTATAAAGTGTTGTATAACATTAATTAGCTTGAATTTGAAATATTTTGGTTGCTCTTGGGGCTCTCCCAAGCTTCCAGACTGACAGTCTCTGGGTTATTCCACTTGTGCCGATAGAGAGATTTGGGCGGCATACATACTAGAGGTAGGCGTGTGGGTGCGTATGTGTGTGTATGTGTGTGTGTATGTGTGTGTGTGTGTGTATGGAGGGGGAAGAGCAGGATTGAAATATTGAGAAAAAGAACATTTTCGTACCACTTACTATTGACTAAGTTAAAAAAAAAAAACCTGTGCAAATCTCTCTGTTTAATTATACTATTTTTATGTGTTAGTCTATAAACTTGTCTCAGAATAGAGGGTGAGGAGAAATAAGCTACATGGTAGGGAAGAGATGTGTAGACAATTGTGGGTCAGTGTGGTGAAACACTGTACAAGGAAAGGGGATTACCTTTTTTCCTAATTTGTGCTGTCAGTCATCTGTCCGTCCACTCTCATCATTCAGTCAGCAAAGCAAAAGTCCCCAGTATACTTTGTGAACATGTGACATTTAAAAAGAACATACCAAAGAATCCCTGTCTCGAAAAACCACAAAAAAAAAAAAAAACATACAGTCTCCTCTAGAAAGGACTGTATGTTCCTCTGGGGTCGTATTACCACAGATAAATACCTTTCTTCTCACCAATCTTTGCTGTTTGGTATTTGGGGTAGAATCCAGGGATTTGTGCATACTGGACAAGCTCTCTACCAGTGGGCCCCACCCTCACACCTTTATATAGGTTTGTGTTTACATAACGGGATCCTGGGAAAGTATATACAAGAAATTAGCAATGGGGTGGGGGAGAAATTGGTTTTTGTTTTTCTTTTCTTGTGAATTTATTGTCTATTCAAAAGATTACTTAAAATGAATATGGGGAAGGGCTAACGGTTTGTTAAGTTCGGTCATGAGTCCATACCTGAGTAAGTGGTCTTTATATTAATGTGAATACATTTCTGTGTGCCTGTCGATTTTTAAGACAGATGAAAGAAAAACCAGATGCAGTGGCACACACTGTGGGGCGGAGGCAGGGAAAGTCATTTGAACCAGAAAACTCTGGTAATATAGCCAGACCCATTTTAAGGCAACACAAAATAGATGAGGAAGCTTATCAGTGACACACCAATAGAACCCGAGGGTCCGAATGTCATCCCCAGTTGAGCAGCCGTTGTTGGCAAGGGGACCCTGAAGACCCTCAACCCAAATTCTGCACCGTTTATTCTGACAGACACTGTGATACATTTCCTTCTCTGTGGGGAGCTTGTGGGTGTCATGGTGGGCTTCGTCTTCTGTGATCATGCATATAGTAAATGGTAGACAGGCAGGTAGACCTCTCAGTCAGAGGATTAAGAAATATGGTCACTTTGATTGTGTAGTGTTGGCAGTCTTCCTTGTCTATTTTGTGTTGTCTTAAAATGGGTCTGGCTATGTTGCCTAGCTTGCCCCAAACTCTGGTTCAAATGCCTTCCCCTGCCTCAGCCCCAAGGTGTGTGCCATTCTATCCTGCTGTTTTCTCATGTTTAAAATCGTTTTGTGTCTTATACATGTGAGTTGTGAGTCTGGTTGGCAGCTGGCATGGTTTGGAAAACTAGTGTACTTGGAAGGCCATGAGGCCCAGTCCTAACAGCTCGACAGAGAGCATCAGCAACAGAACCCCTCCAGTGCTTATTTTCTCAGCTAAAGTTGTCACTGTCTTAGTGTTTCATTGCTGTGAAGAGATACTATGACCAAGGACACTCTTATAGAAGAAAGCATTTAATTGGGGCTGGCTTACAGTTTCAGAGGTTTAGTCCGTTGTCTTTGTTTGCCGGGAGCATGGCAGTCTCCATGGTGCTGGAGGAGCTGAGATTTCTACATCCTGATCCACAGGCAGCGAGCAGCAGGAGACTTTGTCTTCTGCAGGCAGCCAGGAGGAGGGTCTCTAACGCACTGGGCGGAGCTTGAGCTCTGCGAGTCCTCAAAGCCCGCCTACACAGTGACAGACTTCCTCCAACCAGGCCACACCTCCTAATAGTGCCCCTTCCTTGAGGGCCAAGAGTACTCAAACCACCATAATCACCTTCTTGGTTTTTCCCGCAAGCGAACAGCCCTCCAGGGTCATCCCGAGTTCCACTCTACCCCTGAGTCTTGGCTTTTAGACCCCATTCAAGTAAACATCTGATGCTTGTGCCCAGAATGCTGTCAAAGCTTCACATGTGGTCTGAAACCCACTCCATCAGCTCTTCTCTCTGTGGCTGTGGCCACACTCTTGTTTTGAACACTGCAAACTTATTCTTACCTCAAGGACATGGCATTTTTTGTTCCTTCTTTACTAAACAACACACAAACACAAACACACTCCACCTATCTGAATGGTCACTGAGATTGAGGATTCTTCTGCCTCCATAACTTTAAAGATCTTTGATTTCCTCAAGCCATACAGTTAGTACTGTGTCAGTCCCAGGCCCTCAACATCTCATATCCTGGCTGGAAAATATCCAGTTTTTTCACTCTGCTCTTGGCAGTACCGTCCTAAAACTCAGGTTGGAGCCTGTCTCTCCCTGCCCGAGGCACTCAAGCCAAGGCCGTCTTTTTCAGTTTTCTGTGTCTCTACTCCTATTCCCGCTACGTTTTGTGCTCTCGCATGTTGGCTATGCCATTCCTTCTGCCTGAATATCCTTCACTTCCATGTCTCATAGCCTTTGATCTTGGTGAACTCTTCAGAGTTATACTGTGCAGTCTTCTATCACTCTGACGGGTGCTGGAGAACGCGAGTCTATAAAAGAATGCGCTTCTGACTGACACGCTGATTATCTTCCTGTAATCCCAGTGCTCCTGCATCTAGGGCAGGAGGCTTGGTACCTCAGGCTGGTCTGGGCCACATAGCAAGGCACCATAATAAGTAAACAAGTAGTTTTATTTCAGATCACAGTAGAGAAAATTCCAGCCCAGGGCTTTCCCGCTTTTGAGGCCTGTGGCAGAGCAGTGACACTGGTCCTGTCTGTAACAGCTGGTCACCTCATGTCCAGGGGGAATGAGGAAGAGTGGTGTCTTAGTTACCTTCGTGTTCCTGATACTCTGACAAAGGCAACTTCAGGGAGAACTTAAGTCTGGCTTATAGTTCCAGAGGGGTATACCCCATCATGGTGAGGAAGGCATGCTATGGAGACCAGCTCTTCTTCTTGGTAGTAATGATATAAAGGAGCTACTTGTTGCTTGGCACTTGACAAGGAGCATATATCTCAGGCCAGAAGTAAGGCTGGGTTATAATCCCATAAGGCCCACCCCTTACAACCAACCCACTTCCTCTGTCTAGACCCCTGTCTCACAGCCTCTCAAAAATGTGAGCCCCAGGAGGACTTTTGATACTCAAACCCTGGCCCATCAGTATTGTGTTGTATATATAACCTATTATAACCAGACAGAAAGCCAAGTTGAAAATTTTTATTTAAATGTACTTAAAACCCAAAGCTCAAAACCAGTTGTATCAGGTTTAAGAACTAGATTAGAAACTAAGTTTCCTTTATCTGGGCCAACAAGGTGAAGGATAAATAAACAAGAGGCCAAGAACAGAACAAGTATGTCCCAGTTCACCTTGTACCTCTCTGATCCTCCTTAGGTCTGTCTCCCTTGAGCCTTTAGACCCGTACTTCTCCAACATCAAGTCAGCTCTTGCCTGGGGGGAGGGGATGGTGTTGGAGAAGCACCTTAGTACTTGACACCCCTGTTTCTAGTCCTTGGACATAAGGTTCCCCAGAAGCCAGGCTGCGGCCTCAAGCCAGTTGCTTGAGGGTGGCTTAGCTTTTTGCAAAGTCATCTACGATTCCTAGTTCATCACAAAGTTCCTTTAGTTACTCTGTAGATTCCAGGCCAGCAGTTCTACTGTTTGGCCTCTGTTGGCCTTCTGGTTTCAGGCCACAGTCAGTGCTATAGCAGCTCCCTGTCTCACCACCATGGCCTGACCCTGTGTGCCTGGACCACAGTTAATTCTGAGACCAATCTCTGTGTAATTACTTTATACATTAAAAAAAAAAAAAGTTATCCGTGTTTGTGTGAATGTGTGCACACCCCATAGGAGGGGGCACATATGGCTCAGTCAAAGGTTGGTTCTCTCTTTCTACCCTCATGTGGGTTTTCAGGGGTCAAACTCAGATTGCAAGTGTATTTGCCAGCCGAGCGATCTGGCTGGCCCTGCCCTGTCTTCATAATTACTCCAATACTTTAGAAATACTTGTTAGAGCTGGAAGAGTGGTGACCATCAGTACTTCCTCCTATCCATTCCCATTTCCTCCATCATCCACCCTCAACTTCTTTCTCCCCTTTTTGCCCTTCCTTTTAGGTAGGTCTGTCTAACAGGCTTGTCCCCCTAGCTGTATTCCATCAACTCACTAACAGCAAGTGTGAGGGCTTGGGATATGTTACATCTATCATCTTTATCTTATCAAGGGAGTTCCTGAATCCCAAAGTGTTTCTAAACTATAGAAATATTTCCCTGAAATCTCATAGTTGTCAGATGAGATGCCTGGTTGGTCATCTCATTCTGACGCCTAAAATACTGCACAGCAGCTGACTCGTGCCTCTGGCTTTCTGTAGTCACTGACTCCTTGTAGAGCTCATTCCTGTTCAGTCTAAAGGACACCCACGTTTTCTCCTTGGCTCCATCTGATCTTTGTGTTTTAAGGGCAGAATGCTTAAAGGTTGAAGTCACCAACTTGCAAAATGAGAAAGTCTTTCAGGGAACACTTTGTTCTCTAGACTGTGGTGTAGAGCATTCGCTGTCAATGCAGGCCAGCCTCTGACTTCCATACCATTCTTCTGAGACAGCGAAACAGCAGCTCTGTCCACCCAGGCCCTGAAAGAGGACTTGAAAAAACTGGGGACACTTCTTACCATGCATCTATGCAAAGTGCCTTGGGAAATAGGAAGGAATTTTCACATTCCTGTTTTTCTACAAAGCTAGAGGTTCAGGAAGACCCTGGCATCCGTGTCCTTATATTCAGAAGGCATAAAATGCCAACATGCAGGAAGCCTAAATGAAGCTGGACTGACTTTGCAGCATTCCCGTATAATGTCGAAGTAGGAAGTAAAACGGAAGGGGCACCGTGCTTGGAGAAGTAAGCACTGCTTTCATGTATGATCTCCTGGGACCCAGGCCACCCTACTCCACGAGAGGACGCAGCTGAGAAGGTGCTGGTGCTGATGCTGTGTCTCCACAGGTGCAGTGAACCTGCTGCTCGCCCTCACTCGTGGCATACCACCAAATTTGGGGAGACCCAGCCTGATGTCAGCATGATGCAGATATCTCAGGGCACAATGGGCCCTCCTTGGCACCAGAGCTACCATTCCAGGTGAGTGGCCACGGCTGGCATCCAAGGGTTTCTCTCCTTCAAAGGTCATGTTCACCCCCAAAATGTCTTTTTCTTCATCCTCTTCAAATGCTAACCATGTGGATGATTCATCCTTATATCACATCCCGAACTAGATTGGTTTGAGGGGAGGCTGAAAATAGTTTGACCATGCATGGCTGGTCGTTTGAGAGATTTATGGAACCCATTCACAGTTGGCTGTTTCTCAATACCTATTATAATCCCATATTTGAAAAACTGAAGACTGCCTTTCTGGGTGCTTCAATGTCCTGTCTGCACTAGTCAAAAAATTATACATATTTACAGCTGAATTGATGATATGTCTATATTTAAATGTTCCACTCGATTTTTTTTTCTCCTTCCATCAAAGTGATTTGTCTAGCATGGCTCTGCAGCAGAGACAACTAGGATGGAGGATTTCTCAGTGACACAAGCTTTCACTGATCTCATGGGGTCCCTTTGTTTCCCTCTGCTGTGTGCAACATACTTTAAAGAACACACAAGTTTACCCCATTTTGCAGAACAGGAAGTTGAAAGGTGCAAAAATCAGTCTAAGTATGAACAGCTGATCAGTATGTGAGTCAGGACAGATGTGAGCCTGGTGCCATGATATGTGCACATAGCTGTTAGGTTACACTTCCGCTTCCTAGTCACCCTGGTGCTAGTTAAGGTTGTTCAAGAATGAACAGAGCCACCCTGTGTGTGGCAAATGAAGGGATCTATTCTAGAAATCAGGCCTCACGAATCTGAGGAACTGGGGAAAGGGGATCCAAACTTAGATCCTCAGACATACTGAAGAAAAAGCTGAGTCAGGATTCCCCACACCCGCAGTGTGTGCAAGGTAGCGTCGTCCATTTGACTGTAAGGACTCAGGCTCCACACAGTATTATCACTTGAGTCAGGCTACTTCCTAACAGGCCCCTGGTACTATCTCTCCACTATCTTACAAAGGTACCACTCAGTGGTTCTAAAGTATTAGAAGATACTAAGAAGTTACATAGTGTCTCCAAAAAGAGGCTGAAGTAACACTATCAACACTAATGTACTGACTCACCTGACATACCTGAGACCCCTGTGTCTCAGACAGTCTCTGTGATGGGCACACTCCCTGAAGAAAATAGAAAATTATAATACTGTTTCTCAAAGAGCCATCCATAAAGTGAAAGTCTGTTATGTATTCTTTGGCAGAAGTTTCTAGAGTCATATAAGTTTAGAAAGCTGCTTAGTGTTTCCCCCCTTAGAGACAACAGATGAATAATAGTTTATGGAAGACTGCGAAGCCTGGTGGTAAACAACCTTGTTTAATTTTAGACTAGTTTTTCGAAAACAGATCTGACCATCTTAGGACTTAAGGTTCTGCGAGTGTACATCAGGACGTTTTTATATACTTTGTGTGTGTGCACACTTTTCACAACGTTTAAACATTTAAAAATTACTTTTAAATTTTTTGAGAAATATTTTATTTTGTGAGTATATGAGTGTTTTGCCTGTATGCATATATGTGTACCACATGCATACCTGGTACTCCAGGTCCAGGGGTTGCCAGATCCTCTGGAACTGGACTTCCAGTGGTTATGAGCCACCTGGGGGGTGTTAGGAACTGAACCTAAGTCCTCTGCAGGAGCAATGAGTTAAGAAATACTGAGCCATCTTTCCAGCCCTAAAAATTATTTTTAAGTACACAAAGTAGAGTATCATAGAACACTTGTATCTGCCCCAGAATCAGCAAATATTTTGTTATGTGTGCTTTCATTCTTTAAACATTGTAGATAGAACTGAAGGTGCTTTCTTATCGATGAAGCTGTACAAGTGGGAGTAAGTTCTGTGAGGAAAATAAAAGCAGTATTATGGGATGTAAGGAGAGCCAAGGTGCTGTTTAGTTTTGGAAGTCTTCTGAAGTGGAGACTTAAGTAAGGGAAGGAGTGAGCCAGGCAAAGGTACGCCATGTGGAAGAGCAGCAAAGACTGAGGCACTGGCTGAGATGGATAGAAGCATCTCATGTGTTTGAGTCATTGCCTGGAGGATCTTGGGTTGGAATGCAGTGAGCAAGCACAGCAGCAGACTGTGAGGTTGGAGAAGTAGCCAGACCATGGTGAGGACTTTGACTCTCTAAAGAGTCACTCATTGACAGTAAGGCTGCCTGTGTTAGCTCAGAAACTGCGACGGGCTTGAAGACTTTGTTCCTCGTTGTTACTCATCCCACCTCCAGTAATGTGTCTTAGAATCAGAAGCATCTAACCTAAGAGAGATGAGTATTTCCATCTCCTAATAGAGATAACAGTGGAAAGACTTATTCCCAGAAGCCAACTTTGGGCCCCATATTCCTCAGGCAGCCTGAGGTCTGCTACAGGAAGGAGGCCCCTAGTCAGCCATTTGCTCCAGTCTGGTGAGAGTTAGCTGTGACTTCCCACTTTGAGACACCATCCACACATTGAGAAGGAGCAGCGGGGATGTTCTCCGTGCTCCGTCATATTTCAGTTGGCTGTTGTTTTGTGTGTATGTTCCTGAGATAGGTAGGTCTGAATTACCCTTTCAGTGAATGACTGCAAGGCTGCTCAGCAGTCAAGAGAAGGGCTAAGTTAGTGTGTATTCCACGCATAGCACTGGTGAGCCAAACAGCTCTCAGGTGGGCAGCTGCCTCCAGTTCCCCTCTGCACCTTCTGCTGCAGGTAGTTTAAGGAACTACAGATGGCCAGATGGTATTGACTTTAATGAGCTCCTTAAATTGGGAAAGTGAGAGACAGGCAGGGCTCAGTATAATCTAGCCATAGCATCCACCATGCCATTGAGGGCAAGTCAATTTTCCCTGAGCTGGCAGGCTCACGAACCGTTTGTCTTCTCCTCTCTTAAGATTTTCCTGTTCTTCACAGAGCAGGATGCTTTATTCAGTAAGCTGGCTGTCTCTGAGGAGAAAAATTAGATTCTGTTGAGCTAAAATGCTGAGCATGGGGCCTCCTTGCTAACAAACGGATGTTACGTTGCTTCATCACCAGTTTAAGCTCAGAACATTGTTCTTTGAGGCTCTTCATATATTCTAATGGAGACATTCTAGCATAAAACATTATATACTTGGCCACTATGACATTACATTTACTTATATGATATCTAGAAATATGTTGCATGATTTTAAATGCACTTGAATGTCTACTCCCCTAAAAATGAAAGACCTAGGTAAGAACTCCAGATTTGCCTTTCTTTGGAGAACAGTGAGTCGCAATGTTTAACATGAGTAGATTGTTGATTGATTTTTATTTATTTCAGTACGGCTTCTCCATTGATATATTCTTTTTTTCTTTTTGGTGCCTTGCATATGGCAAGGGCTCTACCACTGAGCTATACTACTAGCCCAAATGTTTTATAGTTTTATTTGATATGTATAGTTGTTTTGTCTGCTTGTATGTCTTTGTACCTCATATATGCACAGTGGCTGCCAAGGCTAGAAGAGAGCCAGATCTCTTTGGGATTTGAGATACAGACAATTGTGAGTAACATGTGAGTGCTGAGAATTGAACCTCAGTCCCTGGGGAGAACAGCTGGCACAGTTAACTACTGAGCCATCTCTCCAGCCCCTTATAGTAAAGTATTAGAGCAGTTTTAAGCTCATATCAAAACTGAAGCTACAAAGATGTTCCAAACTCCTCAGTCCCCACACATGCAAGTTAGACTCTTCTATTATTAACAAAAATGGGTTTGTTTGTTTGTTTGTTTGTTTTTTAAGGCCCATTTCTGGGGTATGAAGGCCAATATTGAGACTCTTTCCCTCTCCCCAACCCAGAGGAGCTTACAAATGCCAAGGTCTCACTCTCCTGAAGGATGGCTTTGGTGATGGAATTCAGCCTTAAGGACTTCCTGTGGCCAAGACTTCTTTTCTGGCTTCTCTCTCCCTAGCCCACTCTCTCTCACCAGCCTCCTCTGGCTCTAACTTCTTCTCCCTGTGGATTTCTCCATTCAGCTGTGTGTTTAGCTTCTCCCCACAAACAAATTGTCCCTACTATCCTCGAGACTCCAGGACGGTTGCCAAAGTCTAGCTTTTGACTCCTTAAAAAGGAAAGATATTAACTAAAATCCTACGCATGTGCTCCCCAAGTCCCCCAGCCTTTCACGTGCCAGTTTGCTTACTGAGCTTTACTCGCTTTCCCCCACGAGTATCTACAACAGACAGAAAACTCCTCTGTCGCTCTCCCTTCCCTTCTTCAATTCCCCTCCTCACCGCTTTCATTTCTTGGCATGTGCAACATGTCAGTTACGGCACATCGCCATTCTGCCTGTGCCCAAGGCCACCACCCTCTTCTTCTGGTTAGCCTGGGTGATTAATTAGAGGCACATAAGGCTACAGCATTGGGCAATTAGTCCTAGTGGTGACACGGGGAAGTGGAACAAGCCCAGAAGAAGGCCCTTTTTACCCACCCTTCCAAAAACGGAACCTCTTGCATAAGCGGAGTCCTGTGTCTGTGAGCCCACTAAATAACCCCTCAGCGGACTGACTGCTTTGTCTCCTGTTCTCCCAGCTCTTCGACGAGTGACCTCTCCAACTACGACCATGCTTATCTGAGGCGGAGCCCTGACCGGTGCAGCTCTCAGGGGAGCATGGAAAGCCTGGAGCCCAGTGGCGGATATCCACCTTGCCATCTTCTTTCTCCTGCCAAGTCCACGAGCAGCATCGACCAGCTAGGCCACCTTCATAACAAAAGAGACTCGGCGTATAGCTCCTTCTCCACCAGTTCTAGCATCTTCGAGTACCCACCCCCTGGTGGCTCTGCCCGAGAACGTTCAGGTTCCATGGACATGCTCTCTGCCCGGGGCGGCCTCCTAGAAGGGATGAGGCAGGCAGACATTCGCTACATCAAGACAGTCTACGACACCCGGAGGGGTGTATCTTCAGAGTATGAGGTGAACCCCTCAGCCTTGCTTCTTCAAGGTAGGGACGCCCACAACTCAGCCGATAGTCAGGGCTGTGCTAAATGGCATAGCATTCCTCGGGGCAAGGGGACGCCTTCCCTGTCTTGGAGCCAGCAGTGTTCTGGTTCCCTAGAGACTGCTACTGACAACCCGGCCCATAAGGCAGGCGCCCCCATGCCCCCCACCCGCAGTGATAGCTATGCAGCCTTCCGGCATCGTGAGCGGCCCAGCTCTTGGTCTAGCCTTGATCAGAAAAGGTTCTGCCGGCCTCAGACAAACTCTTCAGGCTCCCAGAAAACCCCATTCGTAGAGGAACAGCTGCATACAGTCCCAGAGAGGAGTCCAGAGACTAGCCCCCCAGTGAAACCTAAGCATAATTACACCCAGAAGACGAAGCCTGGCCAACCTCTGCTGCCCACTGGCATCTATCCGGTACCTTGTCCAGAGCCTCACTTTGCCCAGGTTCCCCAGCCCTCTGTGAGTAGTAATGGTACTGTCTACCCTGCACTAGTCAAAGAGAGTGGGTACACAGCTGCTCAGGGAACTTGTAACAAGATGGCTACCTTAGATGAGAACGGGAATCAAAATGAAGCTAGCAGGCCTGGGTTTGCCTTCTGTCAGCCCCCAGAACACAACTCGGTGACTCCAGTGGAGAAAAAGCTAGAACCCACGTCTAAATACATCTACAAAGTCCATTTTTCTTCAGTGCTTGAAAATGAAGACTCCTCCCAAAAGAGACACGTCACACCTCCCCACAGCAATAGCCCATACCCCAGCGAGAGAAAGAACATTCCCGGTGGCAGCAGCAGACCGTGTTCTAGTCAGCACAGTCTCTCGTCCCCTCAGGCCCAGGCTCTGCACCTGGGTGATGACAGGAGGCCGTCCAGGCTCTCTCAGCCCTGGGAGGGTGACTTTCAGGAAGATCACAATGCCAACCTCAGGCAGAAAGTGGAGAGGGAAGGCCAAGGCCAGGGCCTGTCAGGCGACTCTGGCAGGACCAAATCGGCCTTCTCATCTCTCCAAAATATTCCAGAGAGTCTAAGAAGACAAAGCTGTGTGGAGCCAGGAGACGCCCCGGAGGTTTACCCCGGTGGCAGGTCCACCTGTGCCCCCACCACCACCAAGATGGAGGACCCGGGAAGGAAAGCAGGGCCCGACAACAGGGGCTACCTGGACAGGTCTGTTTCCTATCCGAGGCCCGAGGGCAAAGTGAAGGCTGCAGAATCTCTCCCCAGCGCAGACTCCAGGTATGAAGAGCCCCCGGCCCCACCGCTGCAGCAGACGTCCGGTCTGAGCCAGAGGAGGCCCAGCGCCTGCAGCACCTCTGCCCCGCAGTACAAGAAGCCCCACTGCTCCGTGCTGGAGAAGGTCTCTAAGATTGAGGAGCGGGAGCATGGCCTCCGCAGACCCACGAGTGTGGGCAGCTCCGCCTACGGCCTCAGCTGCAGGCCCAGCAGGACCGTCCCGACTCCCAGTACTTCAGGCAGCGACCTCGACGATCCAAAAGCCAGCGGCATCCATTTCTCCGAGCCCACGGAGCACCTGCGCGATGGGGAGCAGAGCCTCCCAGACGGGGAGTCTAAGCGGGAAGAAGCTTCTTGGCAGCAGTGCGGCCAGCTGCTGAGCAGAGCCACCGTGGATGGCCGTGGACCTCCGTCCGCCCGAGGCAGCGAGCCTCCGAGGCCGGAGGCCCGCCTGCTCCGCAGCCAGAGTACCTTTCAGCTCTTCAGCGAGGTGGGGAGGGAAGCCTCGTGGTCGGAGAACAGGCCCGGCACCCCCGAGTCGCCGCCGCTGGACGCGCCTTTCAGCCGCGCCTACAGGAACAGCATCAAGGATGCCCAGTCCCGCGTCCTGGGAGCCACCTCGTTTCGTCGCCGAGACCTGGAACCCGGCACCCCGGCGACGTCGAGGCCCTGGCGTCCGCGGCCCGCCTCTGCCCACGTGGGAATGCGGAGCCCAGAGGCCGCAGCGCCCTCGTCGTCGTTGTCCTCCCCGCACACCCCTCGGGAGCGACACAGCGTAACCCCGGCCGCAGGGACTCCAGCCGCACCCCAGACTGCCCGCAGAGGGCCGCGCCGACGCCTCACGGCCGAGCAGAAGAAGCGCTCCTACTCGGAGCCCGAGAAGATGAACGAGGTGGGGGTCTCGGAGGAGGCCGAGCCCACGCCCGCTCCCCGCGGCCCACCGAGGCCCGCGCAGCCGCGCTTCTCAGAGGGCACCGTGGCTGACCGGCGCCGCGTCTTCGAGCGTGACGGCAAGGCCTGCTCCACGCTCAGCCTGTCGGGCCCCGAGCTGAAACAGTTCCAACAGAGTGCCCTGGCCGACTACATCCAGCGCAAGACCGGCAAGCGGCCTGCTGGGGCCTCGTGCGCGCCGGAGCTCGGGCTGCGCGAGCGCGCACAGAGCGCCTACCTCCAGGCTGGTCCCGCGGCGCCCGAAGGCCCGGGCCTGGCCTCCGCCTGCAGCCTGAACTCGCTGCGGGAGCCCGAGGCGCTGCTGCCCTGCAAGGAGCAACCCCACCAGTCGGCCGCGGATGGCCCGCAGGCACCCCGAGATCGCAGCGGCTCCTTCGGGGGTGGACGCCTAGTCGGGGATCGAAGGCGCTGGGACGCTCAGTCCCCCAGGCAGCTGCTCAGCGGAGCAAACTGCGCGCCAAGGGGCGTCCAGAGGATGGACAGGGCCCCCGGTGAACCGCCTTCCTGGGGCATGGTGGCTGGAAAGGCAGGCAAGTCCAAGTCAGCCGAGGATCTGCTGGACCGCTCCGACACCCTGACGGTCCCTGTGCATGTGAGGTCCAGGTCGTCTCCCACCTCGGACAAGAAGGGTCAGGTAGGTGCAGCCAAGCCAGCTGGCCTAGGACTGGCCCCCTCCGACTCTGACAGCTTTAGTGGGGGCTCCCCCAACCTCTCTCCTTTGTTCAGTTCTTTTTTTTCTTTTAAATCTGGAAAACTAATATTGTTTTTTGTTTGTTTGTTCGTTTCTGCGATTTTCCCCCTCAGCCTTACCTCGTTTCCATACAAAGATATATAAATGTCTATTTGGTTGTTTTGGCTTTTTAGGCATATAGTTGTTTTATGGTTGGTTGCGGTTCTGGCAGTTAAACGTGGAGTTCTGTGCGTGACAAGCAAGTACTGTAACCAGGGAGTTATACCCACCCCACCTCTTTTTCTTTTTCTTTTGAGATAGGGTCTCACTAAGCTGTCTAGGCTAGCCTTAAACTTTTCAGCCCTTTGTTCTCAGAATTACAACTAGTTGAAATAAACCTTTGCCACCAGGTCTGGCTTTTGATACTTTATGTAGAGGGGTGTGTGTGTGTGTGTGTGTGTATGAAATTTTAGTAAATATCCCATCTCCCTGTGTGTTGAAGCATGTGTATACACATACCCAGTCACACACATCCTTCTGAGAGAATATGCTGCCTTCTCCCAGGCAGTTTCTTCTCAGAACCGTCTAGGCGCATTCTCTCCACAGCGTAACTCCCACCAGAGGTGATTCAAAGCCGCAGTACTGTTCTCTTCCCTATAGATCACTTAAAATCTGTAGGTACAAGATTTTTCAACTACTTTGTACAACAGTAGTTTACTACATAGAACTCCAAGGCATTTCTTCTCCTCTCCCAATATTGTAAAGGTAATATAAAAAGGGAAGAGGTTTACAGGCGTTTAATCCTAACACTTAGGAAGCACGTGCATCTCTGTGAGTTCAAGGCCAGCATGGTCCTCATAGTGAGTTCCAGCATAGCCAGGGCTATGTAGAGAGACCCTGTCTCAAAAGAGAAAGGAAAAAAAAAGATAGAAAAGCATAGGCAAAAACCAAAATCTCCTGTTAAATGTCATTATTCTCTCTCGGGAAATCGGTTGGATGACTAAATGCTTTGCTTTCTCCTAAATATTTTATAAACTGGGCACTTGGGAAGTAGACTTCAAGTAGACTTTTTGTTTTGGAAAAGCAGTGAGGTTTTTTTCAAATCCCAGTTAAGTTCATTGTATTATTTGAGAAACGGTTTTTAGAAAAGTAACTGAACACAGAGCAGTATTTAGATACTCTTTTATTAAGGGGACACCACACTCAATTGATATTTAATCTGGGGTTCTGAGGCCAAGAAGGGAAAAGTCTGGAAATGCTCAGCTTGACAACAACACTTGGAGACATTCTTGAGCTGCCTCCTGTGCCACCAATACTTGGAGACATTCTTGAGCTGCTGCCTGTGCCCAGCAGCTAGTCCCTGCCTGACTAGAGAGATGCCTGTGGGCTCACTTCATGCATGCTCTTCATCTTTTACCTTATTTGTGGTTAAAACAAAGCTTGGAGCCTCAGGGACCTCAGCGTATAATAGCTTGGCAATAGAACACCAACAGGGAGGAGTGGGGAGTGGGGACACCACAAAATTATTCCTATTGTATAAATATTTGTGTTATAAACTCAAAGTTAATTATTATTATTAGAACTATAAATTTACATTTTTATGTTTTGGAATTGTAAGTCTAGAAAATTCTCTCCTCTTATCTATGGTTTTTGTTAATAATTTTCCCCCAGCTTCAGTGAACTCAAACAGGATAAGTAAAGTAACCTTGTACAGATAGAGTTAAACCCAAAATTTTGCAGAGTTTATTTCTGGCACTGTGGGGAGTGCACTACTCTATGAGCCTCCTTCTTACAATGCTGTCCGTCGGGTACTTTCCCCGAAACACGTCATCCTGAGAATCCTGGTTGGTGATGTGGAGGACTGAAGTAGTGACTGTATGAGGCCACAGTGTCAAACTACGAATGCCTGAGAGCTACTCTAAAGCTTGCTGAGGTGGGGCTTCTCCCTGGGGGGGTTCTCCCTGGGGGGGGGGCTTCTCCCTGGCTAAACCGGCAGCACCCGTTCCCCTCCCCCTTTGTATCTCCTTTTCATTTAAAGAGTAGAGTTGCCGAACAAAGGAATGTTAGGTAAGGATGGAGCCCTAGGGCTTACTACTGTTCCACTGACCTTCAGCAAGACCTTGACAAACATAAGCATCTTAAAGAAATGGGTCCCGCAAAGCTGCAAAAAGCACCCAGATGTTTCTGCTGAGATAGCGTCTTATATGTCTCCATTACACAGGTTAAATATCTAGGGTCTGGAGAGGCCTGGGCGGTCGTAAGAGCATGAGTTGCTCTTGCAGAGGAAGGCGCTTCAGGTTCCAGCACCCACACGGCAGCTCAAAACCATTTGTAACCCCAGTTACAGGGCATCCAACACCTTCTGGCCTCTGCAGACACCACACATTCACATGGTGCACAGACATACATGCAGAAAAAGCATTCACACATACAATAAAAATAAGATAAATCTTCAGAATATAGAACTTTAAAAAAAAAAAAACAAACCTCTAGATAGCTTAATTCTGAGGTTCGCCGGGACTGTATACTCAGGACCCCTCACATTTGCTGGGAGGTGGTATGAAACTTGATAAGTTGCAGAGGAGCAGTGCCTCACACGAAAGTGTTGGATGTAGGCTTGATTCTGTGGGTACAGCCTGTAAGCTGTTGGTAGCACCCGGGAGTAATCAGTCATCCAAGCCTCAGGGTAATTGACAGACCTGGCTTTCTGTGGATTGTGAAATTACAAATTACTTACTAATCAGGCTTTTACTGGGTGCCAGTCACTAATTTAGTCTTCGTCTATGCAGTGAAGTTGATACTATAACTGTTATATTACAGAGGGGCGACTGGTACCTAGAAAGGGTTACCTAGAAAGGGTACAAAGCCTGCCCAAAGTAGTTGAAGATAATGTCTGAGACTTTCTGCCTTCCTTAAGTCGTTAAGCCATGCTGTTTCCTTGAAAGGCAGAGGCTGGTGTGGGGAGAAGGTGGCAAGACCTAACATCTCGTGTCTGAGAATATCAGGTGGTAAATGGACTTCATTTTAGTTCTTATCACTTATTACTTATATTTAAATAGCTAGTTTTTCTGTATGGATCCTTAATTCATTTCAGTAGGTACTTCAAGCTAATGCCCTATTGTAGACAACTACTGCAGTCATCGTATTTTGTTGGTCATAGAGCTATTAAACTTGGAACCCCCTCAAAGAGAGTCCAGACTGGGTATTTATATACATCAGGTTATGGTGTGAGGTATGCTGAGAACTAGTGTTTAGGTCAGATCGTTTATTCTTGTGGAGTTGAACTTACAGAGATCCGCTTACCTTTTTAAGTCAGTTTTGAAATAACTATCAAGAATTAATTAGATTCTGTCTTAGTTAGGGTTTTACTGCTGTGAATAGACATCGTGACCAAGGCAACTCTTATAAGGACAACATTTAATTGGGGCTGGCTTACAGGTTCAGAGGTTCAGTCCGTTATCATCAAGGTGGGAACATAGCAGCGTCCAGGCAGGCATGGTGCAGAAGAAGCTGAGAGTTCTACATCTTCATCAGAAGGCTGCTAGCAGAACACTGACTTCTAAGCAGCTAGGATGAGGGTCTTAAAGCCCACACCCACAGTGACACACCTACTCCAACCAGGCCACACCTCCAAATAGTGTCACTCCCTGGGCCAAGCATATTCAGGCTACCACAGATGTTTACCAAGTTAGTTCATGTCTATGCCTGGTATTTCTCCTACAACTGCTGTTCTTTTCTGTGTTGCCTTGATAGTCTCTTGATAGACTCTGACAGTGAAGACACAAAAAGAATATTCCCCTTGGGTTTCTACTAGGTTGAGAAGACGTTTTCCTTCTGTCCAGTGATATCTGAGGATATGAAGCTCAGTGGTAAAGGACTTGCCTGACATGTACAAAGCCCATTACTTTGGGGGTGAGGGTGGGTGTGGAAACGAGGAGGGGTATCTTGATTAACAGGAAACTTGATAAATTCTCTCAATAGCTGATTACTGGGTTTAACTCGCACACCCTTTTGAATGCATGCCCACATAAGTATCATTTCTAGGGCCAAATCACACGAATGCAGAAGGTTAGCTTCATTCACCTACTGAAATGGAAAGGATGTAGTTGAACTCTACTGTGCCAGGAGCTCAGATGGCTCCTAGGCTGTTCCAGTTAACTATCGGCAAAAACTGGCCCATTGGTGTCTCCGGGAAGGGTGGTGGGACAAGACTTAGAGGACTGTGGGTTATAGAAACAGCTTCCGTTCTACAGTGAGAATCAGACTCTGTAGAATTCATCTTCAAGTGTTCAAACCAGGGCATCGGTCAGCTGTATTTAACCCATTGAAATTCCACAGAAATATCTTGGGCTTTGAAGGGATCCTGGCTTGAATCCTAGTTCCTCTGTTTATTTAACTCGGTGTTAAGAAACTACAATGTTTCTGGGCTGCAAACATACTTGATCATGCTTGACATACTCACGGACTTAAGTATTGCAGTGACTGTGAACTCCAAAATGATACTTAACTGGACTCCCACTACTTGACACACACTTGTGAGGGAACGAACCTGCAGAAGCTGAGGGGTTCTGACGTTGACTCAACTTCTGTCCGTGGGTCTGTCTCCTCACCAGTGGGGTGGCTTTAGCTGGACTTCCTGGGGCTTCGTAAGAGTGCTGCCATGGTGCCTGGCCATAGTAGGTCTCCAGTACAAATCTGTCCGTCCTCCTTCCTACCTGCACAGTACTGGTAAATGTAAACACCTATTTAATGTTGCCCTTTTCCTGTACTTCAAGGATGTGCTCCTGAGGGAAGACAATGGCTTTGGTTTTGTGAAGGATCCATGTTTGGCTGGCCCTGGATCTAGGTATGTACTCGTATGTGGTAATAGATATACATCCCAAAGAACTGAAAGGGGAGTCTGAGAAAGGCTTGTATGCAGAAGCTCATGGCAGTGCCGTTCACTATTGACAGGAGTCAGAAGTAGTCACGGACTTGGGTCTCCATCAGGGAGTGACTAGATATACAGACCATGTGAACACACTGGAGTACTGTCCAGCTTTAGAAAGAGAAGAAGTCCTACCAAATATGAACCTTGCAGTTATTAGCTAAATAAAATAAGATGAAAAGGGTCACTCTGTCTGCATCCACTCACATGAGGCGTTTGACCAAAATCTCTGAAACAGAAAGGAGAGAGGTAATTGCCTGGGGTGGTGAGGGGAGAAATGGAGTTTTTGAGTGGATATATAGGCTTCACTTTTGCAATATGTAAAAGGTTCTAGAGGTTTGATCTACAGCAAGGAGAATTTTCCCCTCCAGTGCTGGTGAACAGAGCCAGAGCCTTTCTGTACACTAGGTGAGGGCGCTCTGACCGAGCTACACCCACCTCACACACATGTATAACACTATGGAGCTATGCACTTAGACGGCTGTGCAGTGGTGCTTGCCTGCAGCATGCCCAGCACTTGGGAGGCGAAGACAAAGGGCTCCCGAGTTAGAGGGCAGTCTGGGTTGGGGAACCACACCCTGTGTCTACTCTCTCCTGACCCTATCACCACCTCTACCAGATGCTAGAGATAAAAGTTTACATAACAACTTTTATCATAATTTTAAAGGTAAGAAGGTTGTTCCCAGACATGGCTGATGAGGGCACTGTGCAGCTCATATTTCAGAGAACACACTAGGCAGCTCAGAGTTGTTCGTAACTCCAGCTCCAGGGGATGCTCTATCAGCCCCTGGCCTTCTCAGGCACTGCACTACACACACTCCCACTCACACGCGCGCGCACACACACACACACACTCCCACTCAGACACACACACACACACACACACATTCCCACTCAGACACACATACACACACATACACATACACACTCCCACTCACACGCACACACACACACTCCCACTCAGACACACATACACACACACACACACTCCCACTCAGACACACATACACACACACACACACACTCCCACTCAGACACACATACACACACACACACCATGTAAAATGTGTTAGATTAAAAAGTTAAAAGTTAAAATGAAGTAAATCTTTTTTAGAAAAGTACATTCTTGACTATTAGGATTCCTGGCTACTGGGATCAGTACTCCATGATAAAGGACCTGAGTAAGATTGTTTTTGAAAAACAGAAAACAGTCACTATGAAGCTCAACCAAATGAAGCATTTAGCTTCAATCCTGCTCTCAAAGGGATTTAATGTTAGTAAGATGAACTGAGATCAAACAGAAACTAAAAGCATCTAAATGTATAAGACTGGTTCCTTACCGGGTATTGTCTTATGCTGTGTTTAGCAATAACCCTTTACAAGCCTCTAGACATAGGTGATTACAGGCACCTGAGCTAGTCCTAAAAAGTCAGACTCTAGCTGGCCCCTAGAGGATGCTAAGTATTGTTCATTTGCTAATGGGTTGGTTTTGTTTGTTTTGGGGAAGATTCTCACCCTATGGTCTAGGGATTTGCTATAGAGACCCATTTTGCCTAGAACTTTTAATCCTACCTCAGCTTCACAGCCCTGGGATTACAGGTGTGCATGCCTCATCCAGCTAAGATCCTCAGTTTAAAATCATTCCTATCCTCCTATATGGAGAGTGGCTGGCACCGTTCTTTTATCAGACAGAAGTTAACAGCATACTTTCTGCCAGGTGCTAGGGATGCCAAAATGCAAGTCATAGAAGTAAAAAGTGTTGCGAGAGGGTTTGCCTCTGAATTCACCATGAAGTGCAGAATAGCCCATAGATGTCCCTGGTGGAGAACCTGACTCAGTTAAGGAGTCTGTGATAGGGGGTGGAGGTGGGAGGGCCTACTATATCTGAGATTGAGAAGCCTGGGGGGGTGTGGGGGCTACTTCTGAGATTGAGAAGCTCTGAGAGAGGCCCTTTACTCAACCATCTGTATCCAACAAAAATAAGAGCATGCACATGGCTGCATGTGGTCTCCCTTTGTGTCATCACTGCCTGGCACTTATGAGTTTTGTGAGATGTAGGAAAGAGTCACAGCTCCATCCCAGGCCTCAGGTCGGTGAAATGAAATGCTCATCTGCTCTCCAGGTTCCCTTCCACGGCCAGCTGCAAAACTGCAGATTCTAAATAACACATGGCAGGATTTCCTAGAGAGTTAACTGTTGCATCACACGCACAGGCTAGCAGTGCTGTAGACACTTCTTCTCCCTTCACCATCTGCCTCCTTCCCCCCCCTTTCTCCCTCCCTCCTTCCACCCCACCCCCCAACTTTCAATAACAAGGGTATCTATCAGGAGTTGGTTTGTTGGGTTTCCTTGGTGACTGTAGACACTTGTGCCTGATTATCATCAATCTCCTGCAGAGGCAGCTCCTTAGGTGACACCTCCCTCCTCCTGTTCATTTGTTCATTTTTGTCTTAGGAAATGAAAACACTAAGAGACTTAGAGAACAGAAAATACTATTACCAGCCTTCTACTCAGCAGCCACACAGATGCTCCTAGGCATACCCCTCCCTTGAGGTGGTTCAGGGACACATAGAGACATTAATCTTTCTTCCCAGAGCCCGGAGCTGTTCCCCAAAGTAGTCCAAAAAGGAGCTGAAGAAAGGAGTTGTTTTCCTTCATGTCCTACAGCCTGTCCTCAGAAGCCATTTTACACGTGTGCCATGGCAGGAGCCGGGGGCTGTGGAGGGTTAGTAAAAGGCCTCTGACCCAGCCTGTGGAAGAGGGCTGAGCTCTGGGGTGAGGGTCCTTGTGTTTGTTTCTGATGCTCACTGCTTGTCCTTTCTGCAGAGCTCTAACCCTCATGTCTGTGCCCATTCCAGGTCTCTCAGCTGCTCAGACAGAGGCCCAAAGGAGCTGGCATTGCCCCTGCATCACCCTATGCCCTGCTGGACCGGCTCAGGCTGCAAAGGCACTGTGGGCTCCTCAGCTCCTCCCGAATCTTCTGGAGCCCCAGATCATCTGAAGCAACTTAGAGCACCTGGCCCTAGGCCACTTTCAGCAGGAATGCATGGCCACTTCCCAGATGCCAGAGCTGCCTCTGTGGCCCCACTCAGCTCCCCTGTGCCATCACCTGTCCTGTCCAGTTACCGTTCACAGCTTGCCATTGATCAGCAGACTGGGCAGCAGTCTCTCCCATCCCCCGCCTCTGCAGTGACCCAGCTTGCCAGCCCAAGAAGCCATGAGCTCAACAGCCCAGCATATGGGCTAGAGGAGGGAATGTGGAAGAGGGCATCCCTGCCTCAGCGACCACCTCCACCTTGGGTGAAATGGGCCCACGACGTCAGAGAGGATGGCCTTGCCGAGGACACCTCGGCACCTGAGTTTGCAAACCTGAAGCACTATAAAAACCAGCCAAGTCTTCCAAGCTCATGCAGCACTTCTGACCCAGACACTCCAGGAAGGATCTCTCTCCGAATATCGGAGTCAGCCCTTCAAGCTTCCCCGCCACCTCGGGGTGACTATGACGATGAAGTGTTCGTGAAGGATTTGTACCCCAAGGTTACTTCAAGCCCCACATTTGAAGCTCTTACCCCACCACCGCCGCCACCGCCTCCTCCACCGAGCCAGGAACCTCTAGCAAATGGTGTGGATGACTTTCCTCCACCTCCTCCCCAAGCCATGTGTGAGGTACTGCTGGACGGTGAGGCGTACAAGGAAGCTGGCGGCGGGTAAGTGAGTAGCCATAGCCCGGGCAAGCCTTTGGTGAGGGCAAGTGGCCATCCTTCCCTCTCAGGTGTTTGCAGCCAGGGTCCCAGGGCATCTCTCTGTTGCCCACAGGAGACCCTAGGGACAGAGGTTCTTTATACAAGTTCAACTCGTATGAAGTTTGCCTTGCAGGGCTAACATTTATTGTGTGCAGAGAAGTGATAATTTAAAGAGCCAAGATCCAGTTCCTCTTGTCTGACTGAGTTTTGGATCAGTTAAAAAAAGTAAGAAATAGAATATGATGGGGAAGGGGCAGCTGGAGAGATGGCTCAGCTGTTAAGAGCACTGACTGCTCTTCCAGGGTTCAATTCCCAGCAACCACATAGTGGCTCACAACCATCTGTAATGGGATCTGACGTCCTCTTCTAGCATGCAAATAGAGCACTCCTGTATTTCAAATAAATAAATAAATACAGAAATGCTTCTTTTGCTGATAGAACAGACATGGGAGAAAACACTGAAATTAGAAGCTGTGCCTCTCAAAGAAGAGGCCAAGATGCAATGGTCACCTTCTGTCTGTAGACACTCCATGCCACACAGGCACAGGGTACAGCTAACACCTGGGGATAGGAAGCCAGGCTGATGTGGAACACACATTTTCCAACACAGTTTCTGAGACTAGTGATTGCTCATAACAGAATTCTCTCTTGGGATCCAGCAAGATAGCTCTGTTGGTAAGGCAGCTTGCTACCAAGCCTGATGACTAGAGTTTGATCCCCAGAACCCCTATGCTAAGAAGGGGAGAACCTGTCCTCTGACTTTCACACGAATACTATGGCACAATGATGCCCCAATAGATAGATAGATAGATAGATAGATAGATAGATAGATAGATAGATAGATAGATAGATAGAAAATAAATGTTTAAAAAAAAAAAGACTCTATAGAGTCAGGCATGATCTTTTAATCAAAGCACTCAGGAGCAGAGGCAGGTGGAGCTCTGTGAGTTCCATGACAGCCAGGGCTATGCAGAGAGAGATAGCCCTGTCTCAAAAACAAAATAACCTCTGTGGGGGTATCATCTCCTGGATGCCACAGAGGCCACTCACCACCACTACCCTCTGCCTGTCTGTACCTCCCAGAAAGCTCTGGGGTCCACTAGCAACATTGTCAAAACTGAATTCCTAGTGAATGTATGTAGGGACCAGCCCTAGGCTCAGGAGAAGGCCCTTTAGAACCCTGTGGTGTGGGAGAGGACCACAGATGTGTCTCCTCAGGCCAGCCACTCCTGCTCTGGGAAGCTGTATCCCTGAGGAAGTGTCTCCGTCACATCTCCTGTGCCCTCATCCTCAGCATCTCCAACTCTCCCCTTAACCGCTCTCTCTTTTCTTCCCTTGGCAGTTCCTGCAGGCTTCCCAGGGTGACAGTCTCAAGGGAAGAGCACGTGTCTGGGGTAGTCCATTCTGAAGGTAGTTCGATAATGACAGCCACACCACCCCAAACTTTGGCGAAAGGTTTAGAAGCAGAGTCCAGCACACCGTCCAGCGTGAGTGCTCAGCCTCAGCTCAGTGGTGCTGGCAAGCAGCCCTGTCCCAGCCAGACCCAAGACCTCAGCTATGAACCTGTTGACAGAACTCAGGATCTCAGAACGAAAACCCACGCTGAGCCCCCGAAGACCTCAGAGGAGATCCGAACAGAGGCTCTTGCCAAGGAAATCGTCCACCAAGACAAGTCTCTGGCGGACATTTTGGATCCGGACTCCAGAATGAAGACGACGATGGACCTGATGGAGGGTTTGTTCCCCAGAGACGCCAGTGTGCTGAAGGACAGTGGCGTGAAAAGGAAAACCGTAGACATCACCAGAGATGCCAATGTGCTGAAGGACAGTGGCACGGAAAGGAAAACCGTAGACGTCACCACCAGGCATAGTGGGTGTGAAGCCAAGACGTAAGTCCCCTGTAGTCCAGAGCCTTGCGCCTCAACTCCTGTGGGGTGATGGTAGTTTGGGATGTGACACGGCCCTACCACGGCCTACTGGCAATGACATTCCATCCCAGCCCTAAGGCAGTGAGTCTGAGGAGGAGGAGGTGGTGGGACAAATGCTCAACAGCAGGAATGAGAGCAGTAGGAACCGTTGTCATTAATAGCCAGAGTTCATTTTCTGTGAGCCATACATCCTTACATAAACATTATTAAAGCTTATCTTCACAGCACTCCTTTGAGAGGACCTCCAGCCACCTCAGAAACACTAAGGTGTTTTAACGTCTTGATCCCCTGAGGCAGGCCCTGGTGTGTGAGAGTGGAAGCTCCCACAGCAATTATCCTGTGTCCCTAACTCAGCAAGTGCATGATTGTCTGTCCTGTCATAGGTCACTTTCAGGGACCTCCCCTAGGCTCAGTGCTGAGAAAGAAACAAAAGACAGGATGTGGCATCTTTATGAGAGGAGGGAGGGGCCTGAAGAAACAGATGTGTTTACTGTATAGGACATTCACTTTGAGGCATTGAGGTGAACCTGTGCTCAAATCCCAAGCTAGTCTCTATGGGAAAAGCTCTCCTGGGTGTGCCAGGGCCACTTAGCTGCCCCCAGCCTCCTCTGGAGGCTGTCGAGCCCTCTGCTGGTCTTGGAACACCGCCCCAGGGCCCAGACGCAGTGGGGAGAACTATGAGCAGTTGTGTTTCCTATTGTGTGGATTTCTTGAGTTATTCTGAGTTTTTCTCACATACTTGGCTAAAGGACTATGAAGAGAAAGATGGAAAGTGGGTTTTATTTCCTTTCTAGTTTTTAATGATAATACTGACAGACTGTGACTCAGCAGTATCTTCCAGACAAGACACAAACAGAACAGTTCACCCAAATACGGGTTTGCCATTTAGAAACTTCCAGCTGATTATAACTGAGTCAGTAGCAGGAACAGTTTTATTTGGGAGGGAGGGAGAAAAGAGCTGTGTGCATAGTTTTTTGCCATTTGTGGGCCATGTTCTCAGAGCGCATCTGGTTCATGGCCTCTCCTCGCCTGTCTCTTCAGTTTCAGATTTGGGGAGTCCAGGCTGTCTTCGGTGCAGTGACATCTCCAGAGTCACACAGTAGTGAACATCACTGCACACTTGCACTACACACAGCAGTCCATTGGACACCACAAGGACCCAAGAATGGGCCCTGGGGTGGTGTTCCAAGACCAGCAGAGGGCTCCAGAGCCTCCAGAGCAGGGGCTAAGTGGCCCTGGCATGTCCAGGAGAGCTTTTCCCACTGAGTTTGCTCAGGATTTGAGCAATTGTTCCCTGTGCAGCTCACCATGGTGTGTGTTAATGGTCATGCTGTTGTTACCTGGCTACTCATTTCACAAAGACCAATGTAGTTTCACATACAGATATCCTTAGAAAAACATTATCTTTGAGAATTTATATTCGCTGGTGAATTTGGTAGTGAAATGGTTCTGCTCCTTCCCGGGGGTTTCAGAAAGACGACATGCACCACCTTCCGGTGAAAGTAAATGTAGTCCTGTTGTTGCAAGACTTGGCAACTAGCATTGTGAGGCTTCATCAGATTCCTGAGCAGCCTAGACGGGACAGGAATCTGGGTATAAGCTGATAGAAGCTGTAACGCATGCATCTGAAGGCTTTTTCCAGCTTTCTAGTCAACTGGATTACACACAGATACATTGCTTAAAGGAAATCAGTGAAGATGTTGTATTTGGTTCTTTAGTAAAATCACAGGATCAGAGTTAAATAATATTATCATTGAAGAGAACTTACTTCCATGAGTCACCCATCGGGTGAGTCTAACCCTGACCCGCACGGAGCATGCCTGAGGATACAGGTTCCCCCCATCTCCTCACAAAAATGAAACAGACTGTGGAAAGCAACTCCACTATGGTAAAGCAAACCTGAGATACTGTGGTTTTCAGCTCTTGGTTTTCTTGGACAGCCCTGAGTCCCTCACTCTCCTGTGTAATCAGCAGGTAGATTTTCCTTTCCAAAACTTTAATTTTTCTTTTCTCCCTCCACTTTTTTTTTTTTAATTTCTCTTGAGATGGAGTATCCTTGGCTGATTTCAAATTCTTGATCCCATGTCTAGCACTGCCCTTAGGAGCTTTGCATCCTGGGTTCGCCTGGTCTTAGGAGCCCAGCACAGTCACTATCAGTAAACTGCTCGTCAGTCACTATTTCTGGGGAGAAATTAAGTAGAACTTTCGCACATTTCTGAGTGAGCCAGTGGTGAAGAGCTGCTCTGAGCTTGAGCTGTGTGTTTCAGGAGCGACCACAAGGAGGCAGTGGGTGTGCTGGTCAACTGCCCCGCTTACTACAGTGTCTCTGCTGCCAAGGCTGAGCTGCTAAACAAAATCAAAGACATGCCAGAGGAGCTGCGGGAGGAGGAGGAGCAGGAGGACGTCAATGAGAAAAAGGTAGGGTGGGGACGCTTGCTTTGCTTCCCCCACGGGGAGCCAAGGCCTTTGTCATGACTGAGGACTGGGGAGCGGCGAATGTGGACCTGTCCCATCTGATGGCTCTGAGCATTCTCAGAGGTCTGTGAGCGGACGGAGCAGTCACCGTCACTCTCATTCTGCAAACGATGAACAAAAGCTTGGAGAGGTGGAGTTATTAGAGGTGTCACAGCTGAGACTGGACCCCCAGGGCCTCTGATGCTGTTCTTGGCAGCTGGTGCTAGCTTATGTCAAGAACAAAGCTAGAGATTAAAAATTTTGCTCAGGGAAAGCAGCGGCTGTCAAGACACGTCTATGAAAAGGTACGGCTGACCTTACACACCTCTAGCTCTTGCAGTTCTCAGAGAAGAGCTTTAAAGCATAGGGTTGAAATGTAACCCTTAGCACCTGGTACTCCTCCAGAGCTTCTAAATGTCAAACATGTTCTGATGGCCTCGCTGTTGCCGCAGCCTCCATGTGTCCTGTGGAGCTCCGGGCCAGGCTGTGCCTGCTGGACAGAGCATCCTTCCACTTTGCCTCTAGCCTCCCTAGGTCCCAGCCGTGCCCTCTGCAAAAGGACATGTGCAGCTTGCTTCAGTGGAGCATGGAATGTGTGCTCTGGTGGCATTGATGTCAGGAGGACGTGCATACGGGATTCTAATTATTGTACATACTTGCCCCAGGCCGTCTTCCTAATGTGTTGGATTAAACCACAGGACATAAGCATACGCATACCCCAGAAACAGGGAAAGCTTTGAGTGGCATCCTGTTAGAAGATTGTGAGCTCCGGGCTGCATGCTGCAACAGCCGCTACAAAACCACATTTCTTCCAACCAAAGGCTTTTCATGCAGATCCCTGCTTTGTTGAACACCTCCTAGCACGTCCCTGTCAGCCCTACTAACTGTGCCCATTTTGTGGGTTTTGTGCTTGGGAATCAGAGGGCTCTGCTCTACCGCAGAGAATGAACTATATATATGCCATTCCATCTTTAACTGAGTATTTTCCTTTGTCCTGTGGTCTGTATATAGGCATCTCTGCATTACAGTAGCAAAGAAGCAAAGTACACATTATGTTTCCTCATCTTCATTTTTAAAGAGATTTGTTATTTTATGTGTATGGGCGATTTGCCTGAAGGAATGTATGTGTATACATACATACATACACACCACATACATGCCTGGTGCCCATGGAGGTCAGATCCTCTGGAACCAGAGTTGCAGGTGGTTGAGCTATCAATGGCTGCTAGAAATGGAACCCGGATCCCATGCAAGAGCAATAAGTACTCTTAACCACTGAGCCACCTCTCCAGCCCCTCGTTTTATATTTCAGCTACTTAATTTACAGAATTAACTCCTCCTCTGAAGAAATGGAGTAGCCTTAGTGAGTTCTGGGCTGGGTGAGGCCTGTTTTGCATTTTTACCACAAAATTCCACCAGCTCTCATATCGGCATGGCTTGTAGCGAAATGAATGGCAGTGGCATTTAAAACTATTCCACTCTGCTGCTCTTGAGAGCGCTGTGGCTGTTAGACAGCAATGGCTCCTTGGATCACCGCCTCCCATTTCTGCTGAGCTTTACTTGTGGAGCTCCAGGTTCCTCTCTGGCCTTGTTTCCTCTCATCCTGAGAGAAATTCCCTTTAGCATTTCCCTCAGAATAGATCTGCAGTGATGTGGTTTTGTCTGCACACATCCAGAACAGTCTCATCCCAGAAGGACGCTTTCACTGCATGTGAAGTCCGGGCTGGCCATCTTTTGTCGGTATGCAGACATGTTGTTTTCTGTTACCTCTGAGAAACAGTTTCCAGGCATTTAAATGTAATGTTCCTCCAGGTGGCTGCCTGCTTCTGCTCACCACACGCCTGTCATCACTCTGCTTGTGGTGTGTGTGCACGGAGCTACTTGAGGCTATGGATAGATAGGGGCGTTTTTCAACCACTATTCGATGTGTATTTAGTTACACATCAGTTATCTTATGCATAATAATTCTTCTGTTAGGATGATTCGGTGTTAGAGTTTCTCATACCCCGTGACTTCCCAAAGCTCTGTTCTTCACATTGGTTAGTTTGTGTCCATCTGACCTCAGGTTCATTCCTGCTAGTGATTTTGTTCTTTCAGATTATCATCATTTTCAGTTCTAAACTTTCCTCTTTTTTTTTTTTTTTTTTTTTTTTTTTTTTTTTTTTTTTTTTTTGAGGCAGGGTTTCTCTGTGTAGCCCTAGCTGTCCTGCAACTCACTTTGTAGACCAGGCCTCGAACTTAGAAATCCACCTGCCTCTGCCTCCCAAGTGTGCCATCACTGCCTGGCTTAAACTTTCCATTTTGTAGTTTTCTCTTTTTTTCCATTTCCATTTTTGCTTGAATCTTCAAGTGCGTTTGCTCTTATCATGAAGAAGAATGCTTATTTAAGAAAACAATTTTTTTTTTATTTTATTTTATTTTATTTTTTTTGGTTTTCTGAGGCAGGGTTTCTATGTGTAGCCCTGGCTGTCCTGGAACTCACTCTGTAGACCAGGCTGGCCTCGAACTCAGAAATCTGCCTGCCTCTGCCTCACAAGTGCTGGGATTAAAGGTGTACACTACCACTGTCTGGCTTTAAGAAAACATTTTTAAAGACTATGGTAATCCTAATGTAAGAATTATCTCCAGTGTAGCATCAGTGTGTTACCTTGTCTGATCATTTATACCTGAATAACTGTATATTGTATTGTGAGGCTCTGATCCTGGTACAGCCCTCTGTAGAATGTTGATTAAGGCAGGCCTTGTTATTGTATGCCCAGACCGTAAGTTCTGTCTTGCCTTTGGATAGTGGTTCCAGCACCAATTTCAGTTTGGTAGGTTTTGTGAGGTTATGTGGCTCTGTCCTCACTGAGCCCCTCTGGTTTTAGTTAGGGACTTGAGCAACATTTCTGACACACAGAAGTTCTCAGAGCCTTTGTTGTACGCTTTGTCTCTCCCTACATGTGCCACTTAAAAGTGAGCCCCCCATCCCCCAGTCCTGAGAGTTCATGCCAAGTTTCACACGTCTTCTGGCTTAGCTACTTACTCTCAAGGGATTTCCCAGTCTTGGCTCCCAGGCATTCCTGTTCTAAGTCCTGTAGCCGAACAGACGGGTCCTCACTCATAGCAGCCTATGCAGTTATGCAGTTCCTTAGTGACGAGAAGGAAAATGGAGTGGGGATTCCCTCACACTCTAGACCCAGGGTTCATTACTCTAGCTCCCAGGAAGGTTTCTGGGGTACCTGAACCACCACTGTGGGGTGGGCCTCCCTGAGTGGAGCCACATTGGAGGCAGAGCTGGGAGAGGAGAGAGAGAGAGAGAGAGAGAGAGAGAGAGAGAGAGAGAGAGAGAGAGAGAGAGAGAGAGAGAGAGAGAGAGAGAAAGAAAGCTCAGGCTCCCACACCAGCTCCCTCAAGCCTCCTCCAGCTCTGCAAACAAAGTTCTCTCAGTTTGCTCCTAGGTTGTCAAAGGATGAAAAGGCTGAAACTCACCCATTTGGGTTGCTGGTGTGCACTCTTGTTGGTCTCAGAATGTCCCCAGAACCCCAGGATTTAATTATAACATGCAAAAGAGGGAAGCTGTGGCAGTTATGCCCCCACACCAGAGGTCTCCTGCTGGGGCTTGGCAGAAGGCAGACAGATTGTCTGGTGGGGTGGGAGGGAAGTGCAGTCACAGGAAGGTGGTGCAGCCGTGATGCACAAGAGATTTTTGAAAGAGGAGTTGTTGTTGTTGTTGTTTAAGAACAAGCAGGAGCTGGTGGTGGATTAGTTGTGGAGGGTGGAAGAAGGGTGGTCAGGATGAGTCCCAGCTCCAAGTTGCTGTGCACATTGTCTGGGAAGATGGTCGGCCTTGCATCCTATGGGACCTTAACTGGCACCAAGGGACCCTCTCAAATAGTTACAGTGACGTTCTAGTTACAAGCCTCCTGGCTGAGAAGTGGGGCAGGATTCTTAGTAGAGATCTTGCTGGAGATGTTTGACATCACTGTTAGACCCAATCACCTCTGCTTTGATCACATTACATAACGTGGGATGGAAGTCTGGCTTCGTCCATCTGAAACTGCCTCAACTTTCTAAAGCTCAGCCAAAGACAGCAGTTAACACACAGGGTCCGGGATCTTAAATTTACAACAGAAACAAGCCTGTCAGGTAGAAATGGTTTTGCCAGGTGTAGGCAGAAGCCTGAACTCCACTCTGCCTCAGCCAGAAGTGCCCAATTTTTCGAGAGATTAAAAACAGCCAACAGAAGCTAAGTGTTTTTGTAATGGTGTTTTGGGGAATTGCTGCGACACAAGCCTCAGAGCAGGGGCAGGCAGTGCTGCCCAGTGGGGAAGTTGGGCAGTGTCTCCCAGGCACCTACTTCAAGTGCTGGACTTTGTTCAAACTGTGACCTGACCTTGTGATAGCACAGAAAACAAGGCGTGTCCATATGTTTGTCTTCCAGTGTGCATGCATTTGAGCCTCATAACACTCCTGAGAGGTATTTTAAAGTACTAATTGAAGTCAGCACTCTGGAGCCAGACAACCTGGGTTTAAGCCTGGCTCTGCCACTTCCTGTTTGGGTTGGGGTGTGTTCCATACCCTCACTGTGCTTATCAGCGAAGCTGGGACAACACCTGTGTTGTTGGGCTGTGGAAGCAGTGATTGAGTTGTGAGGCTCTGCTTCTGCCTGACACAGAACATGAGATCAATAAGACATGATCTTCCTTAGGCAGGAGGGGCTGTCTTCTTGCTGATGGCACAGGTGAAGTGACTGCCTGGCAGTGATCCAGTCAGAGCTGGTCTCCGACACCAGAGTCCGTGCTCCTCTGCTGATGAGGGAGAAAGACCCAGCGGGATGCTTCGTGTGCAGATGGTGTGCTGAACTATGTTTAGAAAAAGAACCCATATAAATAGCATCTCACACGGCCTGAGTTAGCAGTTTGTCAGATGAGAAGCTAAGTGGGGAAATGTCAGTGGCTTACAAGTTAAGTAGCTCCTGTGAGATACTAGTGTATTATTAGAAATCTCTTTCATGGGCTGAGGAGAAGGCTGCCGTTAAGAGCACTTTGTGCTCTTGCAGAAGACCCAGGTTCAGTTCCCTGCAACCATATTGAGTGGCTCACAACTCCTCTAACTCCAGCTTTTGGGGATCTGACTCTCTCTTCTGGTTTCAAAGGCATCTATATACATACACACATAGTGCGCATACATACAGCAGGTACATGTATAAATAAGAAAAAAATTTTATTCCCTTCTCCTGCCCTAAGTGAATTCTGTTAAATTTGGGTTTTGTTGTTGGGTTTTGTTTTTTGGGGTTTTTTTGTTTGTTTGTTTTTCGAGACAGGGTTTCTCTGTAGCCCAGGCTGGCCTCAAACTCAGAAATCCAGCTTCCCCCTTGATGCCTGCAGTTGCTCAGACCCTCTTCACTGTACTCTCAAACCCAGATCTCCAGAGTTGAAGCCTTGGTGAACAAAGCTGGCATTCCATCTATCCACTGTGAGGCAGGGCTGACTGAGGTGCCTGCTCAGTAGTCTACGCACTACCTTACTGTAAAAAGTACAGAATGCACGCAGGCTTCTGTGCTGTGCTGGTGTGGCTCTGCCCAGTGTCCATGCCTTCAAGAACCAGAGCTGGGTCTGGACAGAAGGACCCAGCTGACTAGACGTGGACCCTGACCCCAGAGTGCCATAGGATCTCCCGTACACCAAGCTGCATGCTCCCAGCCGTCCTGCCAGCACTGCGTACTGCTTAGGGCCTGAGAGCCAGCAAGCTGACTCCAGCAGACTAGCAGGTGAATGGGGGACTGGGTATTATTACAAGAACCCCCACATGCTGAGACATCTTGACCACCCTGGGTCAGACCTGAGCAAAGGTCTTGCTGTGTAGCCACAGTTTGCCTGGACCTCACTGTGTTCCAGGTCTTGGCCTTGAACTCACAGCCATCCTTGCCGCCTTCCTCCAAGTGCCAGGACTGCAGGAGTTTACCAACATGCCGAGCTCAGAGGCAGCTGTACCTGCAAGATTAAAAAAGACCAGGGCTGACAGTCTCCTAGCAGTGGGCCATTGTCATGCAGTAATGCACAGGGTTGCACTGGGCGACCGACCTGATGCTGTCTGCTGTCTTCCACCTCAGTGTTGTCTTCAGCTCCACTCTTCATTCGCACAAACTTACCCAAGCTCTGCACTAATAGGCAACTAGTAGTGAAGTCTGCTGCTCTCTCCCGCTGTGATGGTTGCCAGTGGAGGATGCTTTTGGGGTGGGGTAATAGAGAACATAATTAACCCTAAGTAATATTCCCTCCCACTCTTGTTACCCTGGGTTGAGTCTTCGGTTGAGGGAATGCTTAGACACTACACAGCTTTCCCCCTAGAAGCGCAACTTGTAGTGCTAGAAGTGCTGGCTTCAGGGTGCAGGTTGTACAGTTCCCTCGTGAGTGTATTTCTGACCATGATGGGGTGAAAGCAAAACATCTCCAGTCCTTTGTTTTCCAAGGCTGGACATAGTGTTGCATGCCTATAATCCTAGCACTCAACAGGCAGAGGCAGGGAGAATTGTCACAAGTTCTTAGCCAGAGCTGTCTACATAGTCTCTTCCAAGCAAACCTGGGCTGTAAAGCAAGACCTCTCCTCCCCCCGCCCCAGAGGTTGTAATAAACAACAACAGAATGCACAGGATATGTCTGTGTAGCTTCCTTTTATAAGTTCAGAAATTTGTAATTAGGGGCTTAAATTACATAGTCCTTGTAAGCAGGCCTGGATTTAGTTAAAAGGCAAAGCTGAGTGGCTTTCTGAAACAGTGTCTGCTGTCAGTGTTTGTAATGATCATGTGAGGAGAGCCCATCTGATGATGCATTGGCCTTAGGTGGGCACCTCCCCAAGTCTCACCCTCCCCTGCTGTATGTGGAGGACTAGATGAGGCAGAGCATGTAGCTCAAGGCCAGCTAATACAGCTCGGTTCTCAGACTGTGGGCAAGTCTCTTCACTCTGGGCCATGGCTGCTCTTTTGTAGAAGATGATGTTCACCATGCCCCTCCCTTCTTGCTTGTGGTATTGTGCCCAGTAAGAATGAAAGGACATTGAATGAGAAGTTAACAAACCAGTTGGAAAGGCAGAACCGTATGTACCGTCACACAGTGGGAATATGACTAGTCCACATGTAATCAGGTATGGGCTGATGAACACTGAATAGGCTCAAAGAATGGCAGTTGTACACATTCAGGGAAAGGAAAAAAAAGTTCTGATTTGAGTCATCGGTCCTCACAGAGCTGAGGAGCTTTCAGCTGAGCCTTGAAGGCAAGGTGGGGCCAGGAGTGCCCATCCACCTTACAGCAGCTCTGGCTCATCTTTGTTATGTGGCTCTCTGTCATTCTAGGCTGAGCTCATTGGAAGCCTCACCCACAAGCTGGAGACCCTCCAGGAAGCAAAGGGGAGTCTGCTCATGGACATCAAACTGAACAATGCCCTGGGAGAAGAGGTGGAGGCTATGATCAGTGAGCTCTGCAAACCCAACGAGTTTGACAAATACAAGATGTTCATAGGGGACTTGGACAAGGTGGTCAACCTGCTGCTCTCCCTGTCTGGACGCCTTGCCAGAGTGGAGAACGTCCTTAGTGGCCTTGGTGAAGATGCCAGTAAAGAAGAAAGGGTATGTGGCCTAGCAGGTTACTGTCTGAGCCTTCTGTCCATAGAGATGCTTCTCCCAGATGACAATCGCTGTGGAGTTGGGAGAGCATCTTCTAGGTGGGACTCAGTGTGGACACTTAGGGCAAATACATGGGGCCCAGGTGACACTCTCCTACCTCGCCTCTTCATAGAGATAAAAACACACTAGACATTTAAGGGAAAGGAAGACCACAGAACCATTGGGATAAGAGCTCCAGGGAATCTGTACGATGGGCCCAGCCATGGGCAGGCACGTGGGCTTGGCTGCACTCTCCCTCCAGTTATGACAGACACTGGGCTTCCCGCTTCATGTGCAGTGTTCTGAATCCTTACCATGCTGCATTAGGGCTTGGCCTCCCTAAGAAACTAAAAATATCGGTAGAAAGAAGACAGCTGGCTGACCCAGTCAATACCAAATCCAGCATCTCCATGCCGTGCTGGTAGTGGGGTAGAGGAGGAGTGTCCATAGGCTTCAGATCTGCAGGCTTTCACTGAGACACAGAGAAGTGTGTGAAGCTTTGATGCCGACGGTGCTAGGAGCTCAGGCTGTGGCCTCACAATTCTCCTTATGGTGAGACAGGCATGGTGTGTTTAATTCAAGCCTCAGACCGAGTTAGGGAAAGAACTGTGAGAGTGGGGACATTGATAAAATGTACCTGTTAACTTTTTACTGCTTTCTAGGCATTATTATAGAAATCTTATGAGTTGGCTGGGCATGGTGGTGGTGGGCACACACCTTTAATCCCTTGGAGAGGCTGAGGCAGGCAGATTGCTGATTCAAGTCCAGCATGGTCTACATGGCATTCCAGGCCAGCCAGGGATGCACTGTGAGACCCCATCTCCAAAAGATCTGACAAATGAGATTGTAGGACTTGAGGCAGAGTCACAGGGGCTTTAGCAATCCTAAGTAAGGTACTAAGGGATGTTTAAGTCACTGCGCTTCATGATTGAATTCCATTTTACATTTTCTCACTCATTTGGGCCTGAAAGGTCTGAAAACTATTCTATTTAAAATTCTTTTAAAGTACTTACTTTTTTTCTTTCTTTTGGTTTTTCGAGACAGGGTTTCTCTGTGTAGCCCTGGCTGTCCTGGAACTCACTCTGTAGACCAGGCTAGCCTTGAACTCAGAAATCCTCCTGCCTCTGCCTCCCAAGTGCTAGGATTAAAGGCATGTGCTACCACTGTCCGGCTAAAGTACTTACTGTGGCATTTACACTGTGTCAAGTGGATGCAGGAACACATGAAGTATTTTCTAGAAAGTCGATGAGCCCTGCAGAGGTGGGCAGCTTACCACTGGGCTGGTATAGGAAACTCAAGTATGACATCAGCATCCTTGTTGAACAGAGTTTTATTCGTGATTAGAGGCCAAGAAGAAACCTGGGATGACAGGGTTATTGGTTTTGTTAAAGATGAGGAATATATTCCTATTGTTACAGATTGGGAGGTGGGTCCTCAAGACTGCCACACTTGTTTTCTCACTAGTTTGGGGGTTTTGTTTCTTGAATCACCAGGAGGTCCTGTTAAAACACAGATTTCAGAGCCCTGTCTTCAAAGGTTTAAAAAAAATAAACTTTTTAAAAGCTTATTTATCTTTATTTTATATGTATGGGTATTTGCCTGTATAAATGTATGTGCACCCTGTGTGCATTACCAGAAGAGGCCAGAAGAGGGCATAGATTGTCCTGGTATGGGAGTTTGAGGCATTGTTACTGCCATGTGAATGCTGGGAATCGAACTCAGGTACTCTGGAAGAACAGTCGTCTGTGCTCTGAACCAGGGCTCCATCTCTCCAGCCCCCTGCAGAGTTTTTGATTCAGTAGATGGAGAGGCAGCTGAGAATCTATAACACATCCCCAAGGGGACACAAAGTACTCAGAGAACTTGAGGATTGACTCAGTAAGTGTAGGCCTAAAAAGGGCAGGTGGTTACCACAGAGTGTTCAAGATAAGGACAGTAAATAAATAATAATAATAATTTACATACATACATACATCCTTAGCACTGTTGAGTAGAGCAGTGGTTTGCAGTCCTGTGAGAGGCAGGACTCTGCGTCCCTGTGTCCTGGCTGACTCACCTTCCTTTTACCCTGGCAGAGTTCTCTGAATGAGAAAAGGAAGGTTCTGGCAGGCCAGCATGAGGATGCACGGGAGCTCAAGGAGAACCTGGACCGGAGGGAGCGCGTGGTGCTGGATATCCTGGCCAATTACCTGTCGGCAGAGCAGCTCCAGGACTACCAGCACTTCGTGAAAATGAAGTCTACGCTCCTCATCGAGCAGCGGAAGCTGGATGACAAGATAAAGCTGGGCCAGGAGCAGGTCAGGTGTCTGCTGGAGTCGCTTCCCTCAGACTTCAGGCCCAAGGCAGGGGCCATCTCCCTGCCCCCAGCCCTCACCAGCCATGTGACTCCTGCGGGAGGCCCTGTATTTGGTGGCATTTTCCCAACGTTGACCTCTCCTCTTTAACCGCTCCTGGAAGACCTGAGCAAAAGATGCCACTCTCAACACTGTTTAATATGAAAGAGATTTCACTACAAACTGCGGTTTGGGTTGTGGGTTTTGGGGGCTTCCTGAGTGAAAGGAAGAGACTGCGGGAATCTTTCTTGCCTTTCACCGCTGGTCTTCTGTGAGCTTGCATGCTCTGTGAAAGGAAAGTCAGTGACCTGCGACGGATGGAGGGTGTCCCATGCAGGTTTCCCCGGGGTGAGGCAGTGGAGATGAGTGCGTGGCACCCTCAGGAATGTATCCATAGTGGCCTTCCTTGCTGGTGGGCAGTGCACCCTGATACCAGGGCACAAGTACCAGTCTTCAACACAAAGCCTTAAAAAGACACACACACATTAAGAAAACTGTAAAACCCCTGAACATTTTTGTTATTTATATTTTTAAAAATGAAAAAGATCATTATGTTTGTGTGCTAACCACTTACTTGATTCTATTTTGTGGTGGATGTAGACAATTATGTTTGAGCTTTGTATTTCGTGAAAACCTTAATGAAGAATTCCAAAGATAGTCAAATTGAATATGGAGATTTTTGTGGGCTTTTCTTCTGCTCATTTGCTTTTTTAAAAATCTATTTTGGTGTGGGCGGGTGGAAAATCTATTTTGTGTGTATATATTTGGTATTGGGTGGCTGTGTGTGCCATAGTACTCGTGTAGAATTAGACAACAACTTTATGTGAGTTCTGAGGCTTGAACCTGGGTCATCAGGTTTGGCATCGCAACAAGTCCTTTCACCCACTGAGCCCTGTCTCCAGCCCTTGTCAGACGTTAATAAAGACCAGCGGCCATTCTGCACTTGTGCTGTACTGTGAGAGCCCGGTTTCCGCGGTGCTCTTGCTGCATCTTGAGGAGGAGAGCTCAGTGGTGACTTCTTGGGCTGTGCTCCTTCACCAGTTTATTGACGAAGACAAGAGTTCTCAAACCTGTAAGAAATAAGTCTAAACCAGTTCCAAACCGAATCCATGCTGCCATCCCACACAGGAAGCACTTACGAAGCTACATAGTCAGGATATTTTAATATTTTCTAGAAAGCTGGTTTTCCTAAATGTCAGACCTGTGGATCATGAGAACTGATTTCTATTGTCAAATTTCAATGAGAGCGTGTGAGGGGTTCTGTGGCCCAAGGTACAAGTCTACTCAAATCAGGATGACAGTGTAGCCAGGCTGTATATAGCCACCGGAGAAGGTAAGAGCCTCATATTTTGGGCAGGTGACACACCACAAACTGTTTCTGCTTGTTGTTGACTTAGAGGCCACCCAGAAGTTTCTTGGCAGCCATCAAGCCAAAGCTGTTGCTCTGTTCTGTGGATCTTAGAGACTATGCAAGTGCTCTGTTCTGTGGATCTTAGAGACTATGCAAGTGCTCTGACTCACTCGGGCCAGCATTGTTCCCAGGGCTCTGTTCTAATGTTCAGAGGGGCATCATGCCTTAGGAGGCCAGAGAGACCAGCTACTTAGCAGCCCACACTGCACAGCTGGTTATTCTGAAGTTACTACATACACCCAACTGACATTTCGATAGCTCTGGACCAATCAGAAGCCTGAAACCCGTGCCTGTGGGTAATTGTCTTTCCCAGCAAATGCTTACGGGTTTCTCAGTAAAATGCCTTGGAGGAATCTGGGGCTCCCAGGATGCAACACTGTCTAAAATTACTTTTCAAGGACAGTGAGGTGACTCAGCAGGTAAAGGTGCTTGCTGCCGAGCCTAAGGACCTTGAGTTCCATCCCTCCAACTGCACAGTAGAAATAGAGAACCCGCTCCTGCAGATAGTCCTGTGACCTCTACACGTGTGCTCTGACCCTGTGCACCCACACGCATGCAGTAGGCGAAGGTGAGAGAAAGTATTCGCATTGCAAGCAGAAGTTCAGTCATCAGAAACCATATAAAACAGCAGGGCATGGCCGGGCGCTTGTAATCCAGCACCAGGGAGGTGGGGACAAGCTCCTTCCAGGTTCCCTGGCCAGCCAGCCTAGCCTAATTGGTAAATTCAAAGCTAGTGAGAGCCCCTGCCCCAAAACATAGGGTAGACAGGGCCTGAGAGAGGACACCTAAGGTTGCCCTCTGGCCTTCATGCGTTCCAGTAACACTTCGGGATGACTGGGGTCAATCTGCACACCCTGTCAAGATGACTTTTCTGACCTAGACACAGCAGAATGACAGGGGACTTTGTTAGGACACCACTGGAGACCCTCCGAAGCATGGCATCTGTTCTATTGCCATTATCAGCATCCTCTCACGGTTACATTGCAATGAGCCCGTAGGGCTGTGAAATCTGATTCGCAGGTGGATGTGGTCTTCATTGGTGGTGAACTTGACCCCCCACACTTTGAAGAAGCCACTACACTTTCAAAGTATATTTTAAATGCCTCCAGGTAGAAGAGCCTGCGTTTTCATTCCTTTCCAGCTCTCTCTTCCCACTATTAAAAAAAAAGGGTAATTTACTGTAGAAACCACCTCCTAAGAGGGTCTTCCGCTGAGACAGCGATCACAGCCACGCCCTCCTTCCCGCTGGGCTTCAGAACACTGGGCTCATAGAGTGCTCCGCCCCTGTGGTGCTTCTCACTCATGGTAGGTGTGGTGACCTAAGAATACTCCAGAAACCCAGGGAGTTCCAGGAAAGAGTGCACCCTGTGACCAAGTCAGGTCACCTGGGAAGTTCCAGCCTGTCCCTCCAGGCGGCTGACTCAGCGTCCCTGGTGCTGTTCCTTGTGGGAGCCGCCTCACCCTGAAGAATGAGGGAGGGGAGGAGCCACAGATTGCTCCAAGACACCCAACACTGTTTTCCTTTGCCCCTGGGGTACACTTTAGGTTTCACTTTGTACAGTTGGTTAGCCAGTGCAGGCCAAATCCACAGCTACCATTGAAGTGAGAAGGCAGGGTGGATCCTGCCCGCTTTCCTGTTTCTCTCTTGATATCTGATCGAAACTATAATTGTACCTTACACAGATCTGGGTTTTTTTTTAAGTTCATTGTCCAAGAACTTCAAACATATAAACTATATCTTTTATCTTATCTCCCACCACCTCCTACCCCAGCCTTCCTGGACCCTTTCTACACGCCCTCTCCTATCCAAAGAATCCAATTAGTGCCACCCACCTGTGTGGGGGCGGGGCAACCTACCACTGGCCACACCCTCAAAAGTGACTCCTACCCCCAGCCACCACCAACTGCGAAACAGCTAAGTGTGAGGCCTTGGGAGCCCCTCCCTCTCCTGTCAACGCAGAAGTACTCACGCATCTTTCATAAAAGTACCAACTTTGTTTTCCTAGATTCTGGTTTTTATTTTTGTGTTTCTAAATTCGTTGCTTTCTAGTTTTAATTTCTTTTTTTTTTTTTCTTTTTCTTTTTTGGGTTTTTCGAGACAGGGTTTCTCTGTGTATCCCTGGCTCTCCTGGAACTCACTCTATAGACCAGGCTGGCCTCGAACTCAGAAATCCGCCTGCCTCTGCCTCCCTCTGCTGGGATCAAAGGCGTGCGCCACCACCGCCCCGCCCTAGTTTTAATTTCTTGATACCACTTAGCTTTAGCCTGCTAATTCAAAATTAGGTTTTTTTTCTTCCTTCCTTCCTTCCTTCCTTCCTTCCTTCCTTCCTTCCCTTCTTCTTCTTCTTCTTCTTTTTCTTCTTCTTCTTCTCCTCCTCCTCCTCCTCCTCCTCCTCCTCCTCCTTCTTCTCTCTCTCTCTCTCTCTCTTTCTCTCTCTCTTTCTTTGAGAAGCAGGTTTTATTCACTTTCCTACTAGAAAGAAGGACTATCTGAGATCACATCTTCATTTCCAGAGGTCTAAAATGATCAGAGACATAATGAAGACATGGCCACACAGAAATCAATGACAAAGGATACACAGCCTTAAGTCTGGGATGAAGCATGAGATGCTATTCACACAATAAAAAGATACAAGAACCATTTACCTGCCCTGTGTGGTTCTGGGACTGAGGTGCATATTTTACATATCAGAACAGACCTGGTCTCCAGGTTCAGTCCCTGCCTGGCATATCCTGCTCCCAACTCTGAACTTTCCAGCCCAGGAGCTGACTGCCCATGACCAGAGGCTCTTCTCTATATAATCCAGACACTTTGGCCTCCTCCACTCCCACCCCCTCACACTCTTTGTTTCTCTCACTTCATCCTCTCCTCTCTCCCTTCTCATGGTGACTCCTCTGGCCTCCTTCCTTGGGGCCAGAGAACTTGCCCTCCCAAGAGCAACTTCCCTATAAACCCACATTTAATATAATCTAATCTGGCTTGAATTGGCTCATTTCACAGGTGGAGAAATAACTTATTCTGATTTTTTGCATATAAAACCTTAACTTTTTTTTATAGGAGCTCACTTGATGCCAACTCATGGTTTCTCAAAGTGTGGTCAAGATAGCACCTGCTTCAGAATCCCCTGGATGCTCCTTAAAACTGCCAGTTGCTGAGACACCAGGGTAGGCTGGGACCTGATACTGTCTCTAACTTTTTTGGAGTGCCTTAACTTATAAGAGCCACTGCTGTGGTCACTTGTACAGTTTCTCTTGTTAGGATCACAAGGCTATCATGAACTTGTGAAATCCCAGGTCTTAAAGATTTTAATAAACAAAAATCACAGAAGTTCAAAGCCATGGCATCTTCACCCAGTTTAGCTACATTTGGGTTATTGTCACTAAGACTTCAGGCTTACATCCTTGGTACAGCATTGCTTTTCCCCAAAAATCTCACTGTCACACACTCAGTAACTTGAAGTGCTGCCCGACTGAACGGATGACCACTGACCTCTTCAGTAGGGACCTTGGGATCCTTGCTTCCTCTCAAGCCTGACGACACATGTTGAGTTACACTCCTGACAGTCTGGCTATTGAAACAAAGGGTGTGTGCATTTTCTTTGAGTAGTGAGAGCTCAACCCAGTTTTAAACCCTCCAAATCAAAACTAGGCAAAAAGAAAAAAGAAAAAAAAAGCGAAAAACCGACTCACCGTTGCCGCGTTTATATATAAACTCCTCTCTAGAAGCGGGAAGGCAGCTGTGCATCAAACCATCAGCGTTGCCGTCTAAAGCAACTGTCTGAAAGGTGAAGTGTATCCTAAGGACGAGTTAAGTAAGGAGAACAAATGACCACAGTGTACTAAGAAATTCTGAAAGCACCTTAAATACCCAAAGAAAGACAGAGAGGAAAGTGCCCTTCCCCCACCCGCAAGGTCTTGGAGAACTGAGCTAGCCTCACATAGCAGGGAGGTGATTTGCATGAGCTAGACTGGGTTGTCCACCCCCAGGCAGGCAGGAAACAAACCTCAGTGCAGACAAATGCAACCCACCAGCATGGTTAGCAGAGTCCACAGAAAAGCACACCATTCAGTGGAACCCCTGGGCTTCAGGCAAGCAGAATCTTACAGAGCTCAGGCACGGATTCATGAAGCCCATTCACAGTGCAGACAAATGCAGCCCACCAGCACGGTTAGCAGAGTCCACAGAAAAGCACACCGTTCAGTGGAACCCCCGGGGTTCAGGCAAGCAGAATCTTACAGAGCTCAGGCACGGATTCATGAAGCCCGGATAACAGGCTGAAGCTACAGGGTGGCTGGGAAACCCACATTATGAGAGACGGTTGGAGCTGAGAACTCCATCAGAGGCCCTCACAAAGGCCACAAAACTGGGGATCCATCCCATATACAGTCGCTAAGCCTAGACACTATTGTGGATGCCAAGTGCTTGCTGTCAGGAACCTGATATGGCTGTGTCCTGAGAGGCTCTTCCAGAGCTTGACAAATACAGAGGCAGATGCTCGAAGCCAACCATTGGACTGAGCACAAGGTCCCCAATGGAGGAGCTAGCGAAAGGACTGAAGGAGCTGAAGGGGTTTGCAGCCCCATAGGAGGAACAACAATATGCACCAACCAGACTCCACCCCCACCCCAGAGCTCCTAAGGACTAAACTACCAACCAAAGAGTACACATGGTGGGACTCATGGCTCTAGCTGCATATGTAGCAGAGGATGGCCTTGTTGGACATCACTGGGAGGAGAGGCCCTTGGTCCTGAGAAGGCTCTATGCCCCAGTGTAGGGGAATGCCAGGACAGGGAAGCAGGAGTGGGTGGGTTGGTGAGCAGGGGGAAAGGGGCTGGGATAGGGGGTTTTTGGAGGGGAAACCAGGAAGGGATAACATTTGAAATGTAAATAAGAAAATATATAATACTAAATAAATAAATAGTAAAGCAAAACAAAACCTGACCTTGTAGGCAGAGGCACAGAGAGCATGAGTGCAGGCGGACACCAACTTACAAATTGGTTCACAGTTTATAATTTTCTGGCTTTATAATGGTACAAAAGTATATTCGCACAACTATTCTGCCTCTTACCTTGGACTAGCATTCAATAAACTATGAGCTGAACACTCGGGAAATAAGAGCTGTGTTTGATGGGTTGTATAGGCTAATGTCCTGAAGACAGGTTAGGCTGAGTTAGATGTTCGATATTAAGTGAATCACACACATTTCAGCTTAGCCACATTTTCCATTGTTAGGGGTTTACTGGGCACCACCCTATTTTAATAGAGTAACTGCAGTCTTTCAAGCTTGCTGCTCTAGCGCCCTCTACTGAGAACTAAATATTGTGCTAACCTAAAGGCAATACTGGCACAAATCTAGTTTCCTGGTATTAGCATTTCCTTGACATTATCTTCTGCAGCCATACAATTCTGTACCTGTTGACCCCTAGGAACATTTTTCTACCCAATAAAAAATCATAACAACTGCCAGGAGGTGGTGGCTCACGCCTTTAATCCCAGCACTTGGGAGGCAGAGGCAGGCAGATTTCTGAGTTGGAGGCCAGCCTGGTCTACAGAGTGAGTTCCAGGACAGCCAGGGATACACAGAGAAACCATGTCTCAAAAAAAACAACAACAAAAAAATCATAACAAGGCATTCACAAGTAGATACCATATTTTTGAAAGAACAAAGGTCTCTCTCTCTCTCTCTCTCTCTTACACACATCTACACACACCTATACACACACAGCAATTTTCCATCTATTTCTTTTTTCAGATGAACTTTATATAGTCTGTAAAATTCAAAGTCCTTAAGTCAACAGATTAAGATGAGGTCTAGTTTGATACGTGAAATTGTATATCTGTCAATCTTTGTCTCTTACCTGACTGGTTTGTGTGTGTGTGTGTGTGTGTGTGTGTGTGTGTGTGCGCGCGCGCGCGCGCACACGCGCACGCACACATGTCTTCTCAATCTCTCTGTGAACTTTTCTCTATTTCAGTTTCTATACTAGTCACTTTTGCTCTTTCATTCCCAAAATGACTGTGATTTTCTGCCTGGAACTTTCTTTGGTATGTCTAGAGGGTTTCCATGGTCCACACCGTTGGCTCCTTTTGAGTTCCACACCATTGACCATGCATACACTGGTACCTCCACACACATACAAAGCTTACATACAGGTCACACTCACACACTTAATATCGAACATCTAACTCAGCCTAACCTGTCTTAACAAGTTTTACATGTTATTAAAACTTTGAGGGAAGTGCCCACACCAAGGCATTCTTGCCTTATGTAGTTAAAACCCTTAAAAAGGTATTTATTTTTATATTGAGAATAACAAATTGTTTTCTTCTAGTTTTTTCTTTGGTTTCTCTTTTTCAAATCATATTCCCTGAATCTTTTCTACACACCCTACTGAATGTTTCTTGTTTTGAAGATGTAACAGGATTCAAAGGACACTGTAAGCCAAGCATTACACGTCTGTAGCTAAAGCCCTCCAAGATAAACAAAAATAAAAAATAGAGGCAAAGTATAAAATTAGTTCCAAGCCAAGAAGGACTCCCCTAAGAAAAGCTGAGATGGAGTGTCAGCACAAGGCTGTCCCTAAAAAGAAGCCAAAACAGAGTTCTTCAAGCTGAGGGAAGAAGGTGCTACATGAAAACATAAAACCTAAAGTTAAACTGTCAAGTCCAAAGCATTAATGTGTAATGATGAAAGACAAAACAGGAAACAAGCAGAAGGACAGCGGTTCCCATAACTACCATTGAGAGAGCGAGGTCCTCAAGTGCAGAGGAGTGGAGATAACTCCTATCCCTCCTTCAGTGACTACAGGGAAGAGCGATAAAGACATGCAGTATCTATCTCAGGTATACACACATGCTCATGCGCACGTGAACACACACTCACATACAGTAACACACTTGGCACCTGCTCACATGTATACAAAGCACACATACGCAGTCCTGCACACACATATACAAAGCATATACAGTCACACACACATGCATACACTGGTACCTCCACACACATACAAAGCTTACATACAGGTCACACTCACACAGTACATACTAGTACCTACACACACATTCAAAGTACACATACACAGTCACACACAGCACATATTTATTTGCACCTGCACACATAGACAAAGCATATACAGTCTCACACACAGAGCACACACTTACACCTGCCCACACATACAAAGCACACATACATAGTCACACATACACACTCGTACATGCTGTACTTATACAGAGCATATACAGTCTTACAACACACAGAGAGAATGAAAACAGAAATTCAAATTATAATGAGGTATTTCCTAATACTAATTAGTCTGGCTATATCTGCTGTTATGGAAAAGAAAAAAAAAATCCATCGTGGTGACTCATGCCCCTAATTCCAGAACTCTGAAGTAGAGTGTGTGTGTGTCTGAGGTCATCTTGTGACCCACTTCATGGGAAGTCAGAGAGCTGCTGGAGGATCTGCTTCAGGGGAAAATGTCAAGAGGAAAGTCAGAGGAACATTCCTGCTTCTCCCATTCTCAAATGCTAAGGTGCTTCATTTGAGGATAGTGGGTTGAGCTCTGTCATGTATGTCACAACTAATTACATAAAAATTACATTTTTATGTTACTGCTAAATATGAGTCAGCGATGAAAAGAAAATAATTTTAAGAGCTTAGACAAAAAAAAAAAAGAGAGAGAGATAGCCGCCTCTCAAAGGGAGCTCTGAGCTGCCAGGCATATAAAGGTGGGCAACCTTCAAGTGACAGGGGAAGTCTTGTTACCATGGCTAGCATCAGCTTCAAGAGCAAGCTGAAGAATGGGGTTCTGCATCTTGGGTGAGCATGTGAGCCAAGTTGCAAGAACTGTTTGGCAATCTGTTAGGAAAAGGAAACATTTATTTACCTTATAATTTAGCAACCACAATCTTAGGTAGTTACTGGAAAGAAATAGACATACAGTACCCCAGTGTATGACTTAATACAGTACCCCAACGTATGACTTAATACAGTACCCCAGTGTATGACTTACCCCAGCGTATGACTTAATACAGTACCCCAGCATATGACTTAATACAGTACCCCAGCATATGACTTAATACAGTACCCCAGTGTATGACTTAGTACAGTACCCCAGTGTATGACTTAGCAATTTATTTGGTTTTATGATAAGCATTCAGTAGAGCCTGTACTTCGAACTCTGATCTCTTTCTCAGGTCCACTGCTATCCTTGCAAGATGCTGGGCAGTGATAATGGCCTGCCACCCTCCCACACCCTGACCACGGGGTCACCACTTACCAGGTGGGTCTATGTGTTGGAGGATTTGGCCCTGCAAATGTCAATCCATTTAAAGCAGGTTGGCCTAAGCTCTAGTGCTCAGAAAGCCAGCTACATCATATGCATTTGTGACTTGATATTTTCCACTTTGCAGGAGGTTTGGTTTTTTTGCTTGTTTTTGTTGGTTGGTTGGTAATTGGGTTTTTATTAGTTTGTTTTGAGACAGGGTTTCTCTGTGTTGTCCTGGCCGTCCTGGAACTGTCTCTGTAGACCAGTCTGGCCTTGAACTCACAAAGATCCACCTGTCTCTGCCTCCCTAGTGCTGAGATAGGCATGCCCCACCACCAAGCAGCTTTGCAATAGGTCATTTAGACTACAATCCCATTGTAAGCTAAGGGGCAAAAGTCTTCATAGCAGCTAAACCACAATACTAAAAGAAGAAAAAAGAAAAAGGAAAAGAAAACTGGATCTAAAGGGGCTGGAGCATTGGGGGTCAAATGACCCTTCGACAGGTGTCACCAAAGACTATCAGAAATATCACATGTTTACATTATGATTCATAGCAGTAGCAAAATTACAGTTATGAAGTAGCAATGGAAATAATTCTATGATTGGGGGTCACCACAACATGAGGAACTGTACTAAAGGTTGAGAACCAGTGGGCTGCCGAAAAAGCAGCAAGGGCTGACAAGATGGCTCAGTGGATAGTACTGCTTGCACACAGAACGAAGGACCTGAGTTCAATTCCCCGGATCCCACATAATGACAGGAGAGAACTCCCTCTAGAGAGTGGACCTCTGATTTCCATATGCATGCATGTGTGAGCACACACACAAAATGAAATGTTGACACACGACACAAAATGGACTACATGCAACACTACTGTATCAAGCAAAAAAAAGTCATATAAAAAGTACATACAGTATATGGCTGTCTTAGGGTTTTACTGCTGTGAACAGACACCATGACCAAGACAACTCTTATAAGGACAACATTTAACTGAGGCTGTCTTACAGGTTCAGAGGTTCAGTCTGTTATCATCAAGGCAGGAACATGGCAGCATCTAGAAAGGCATGGTGCAGGTAGAGCTGAGATGCCAGGGGCTTTTGGGCCCCAACAACAGAGTTCCAGGATGGCCAAAGCTACACAGAGAAACCCTGTCTTGAAAAAAAAGAAGAGGAGAAGGAGGAAGAGGAAGAAGGATGAGGAGGAAGAGAGGAAGAGAAAACAAAGGAAAGGAAGGGAAAAAGAAATGAGAAATTGAGAAATGGTTGGGGGAGGGAAAGCTAAGTATTGAATTCGGCAAAAAAGAAAATTTCTGGAATGATAGAGATATTCTGCATCTTCAGGAGGTAGTCGTTCCACTTAATGTGTTCAAAACATTTACTGGAAAGCTTGGCTTCTTGGCATAGTAAGTATTTCACACTGAAGCATCTGGGACACAGCATGTGCAAGATTTCCCTCGCTTCCCCTGCCTTCCTCTGAAGATCACAAAACCTCAGAGGGGTCTCCTCCCCTCCTCCTGCCTCTGATGTGAGAGATGTTTCCCTCAGGCCCAAAGGGAAGGAGGGCACCTCAGGAGATGCAGGGGCTCCAAGGAGAACCAGACCGCCAGGCCTTGCTGACCTCACACCACTGTAGCTACCTTAGACTTTCCGCTCAACCATCTTCCTCATGACCATTCACTCTTCATCCAGCCTGGCAGAAAATGCTAACTTGTCTGCTCCCTTGCATCATTATTTCCTTATGAAGGCTCCCTTGTTACACAAAGTACATATTAAATAAATACGAAGGTTTTCCCTAGTCATTCGTAATTGCGGCCTTACCCATGAATCTAAGTCAGGCAGCGATTTTTCTTCCTTTCCACATTGGTTTAAGGAGGGTGGGGGGGCTTGATCCTACAAATGTTACTGGAAAGCCTGGAGATGGATTTCACATTATTTCACTGGAGTTTACTAGGCTGCTTTAAGAAATAAAAAGCATATTGGCTTAAATAAGGCAGGAATTTGTCTCTCAGGATCACCAAGATATATGTGGCCATCCAGGATGTTTCAGAATACTGTGGGAGTCTGTGGTTCCACCTACCACTGTGCTTTTAAAAAAAATGTGAACCCCAGGAGCTGGAAAGATAGTTCAATGGTTAAGAGCACTTGCTGCTCTTTCAGATGACTCAGGTTCAATTCCCAGCCCCCACATAGCAGATAAGAACCATCTTTAACTCCAATCTCAGAGGATCTGACACCCTCTTCTGGCTTCTGAGGGCATTTCACACACACAGGGTACACAGACATACATATACATACAGCTAAAAAAAAACTGATACACACAAAAAATAAAACTCTCAAAAGAATGTTTTAAAGATTTATTTATTTATTTTATGCATATGAGTACACATTGTAGCTGTACAGATAGTTGTGAGCCTTCATCTGGTTGTTGGGAATTGACTTTTAGGACCTCTGCTCACTCCGGTTGACTCCACTTGCTCTGGCCCAAAGATTTATTTATTTATTATAAATAAGTAAACTGTAGCTGTCCTCAGACACACCAGAAAAGGGCATCAGATCTCATTACAGGTGATTGTGAGCCATCATGTGGTTGCTGGGATTTGAACTCAGGACCTTCGGAAGAGCAGTCGGTACTCTTATCCCTGAGCCATCTCACTAGCCCTCAAAAGAATTTTTTAAGAAAGGACATGTGCAGAGGCAGGAAGATTTCTGAGTTTGAGGCCAGCCTGGTCTACAGAGTGAGTCCAGGACAGCCAGGGCTACACAGAGACACCCTGTCTCAAAAAACAAAGGCGGGGAGGGAGTGGGGGGGAACATGTGTTCCAGAAAGGAGAGCTGTAGCTGAGTTGGTTAGAAAGCTTGTGTAGCAGGCATGAGGTCCCAATCCCTCAGTACCACACAAATGAACACCACAGCACAGGCCTCTTATCCAGCATGTGGAGTTGGAGACAGAAGGAATTTCATCCTCAGCTTCATACAAGACTAAAGACTAGTTAGGCTGGAGTGATGGCTCAGTGGTTAAGAGCACTGTCTGCTCTTCTGAAGGTCCTGAGTTCAAATCCCAGCAACCACACATTGGCTCACAACCATCTGTAATGGGATTTGATGCCCTCTTCTGGGGTGTCTGAAGACAGCTACTGTGTACTTATATATAATAAATTAAAAAAACAAAAACAAAAGAGTAGAGACTAGCATGGGCAACATGGAGAAAGAAAGAGAGAGAGAGAGAGAGAGAGAGAGAGAGAGAGAAAGACAAAGGAAGAAAGAAAGGAAGAAAGAAAGAAACAATAACATTCACCCCAAGTTAGACATAATACTTTTCATTGGCTTGGGCATATGGCCAGACTTGGAAAGTGTCACTTGTGGGTGGATGAACACATTAAAATTGTGTGGGAAGTCCCAAGTCAAATATGGCAACATAATAGCATAGGTGAGTCCTCCCATGGTGGCATAGGTGAGTCCTCCCATGGTGGCATAGGTGAGTCCTCCCATGGTGGCATAGGTGAGTCCTCCCATGGTGGCATAGATGACATGGTAGCATAGGTGAGTCCTCCCATGGTGGCATAGGTGAGTCCTCCCATGGTACCAACTGTAAAGTGTGAGTTGAAAAAGAAAAAATCTAAAAAGGCATCAAAAGTTGGACCCTATGGCTGGATAGATGGTCCCTCAGTTAGGAGTACCTGGCTTTGGTCCCTAGCATCCACAGACCATGTGTACTTCAGTCCCAGGGAATCCAACGCCCTCTTCTGGCTTCCATGGGCACGACATTTGCTTGGTGCACAGAAATACATGCAAGCAAAACACCAGGCACATAAAAATAAGACTAGGAAATTTAAAAAGAAAACCAAAATTAAATTTGTGTCCTGAGGGCAGGATATAGTCAGTATGTTGGGAGACAGCTAACGATTGGCTAGAAAACCCGTCTCCTGGCCTGGAGTCGCTGAGGACACATAAGAGACACCATGAAGGCCTGAAGTCAAAGACAACATCACAGACAGCTAGAGAGCAGAACCATAACCCTGGGTTCCAGCTCTGACTCAGCCCAAAACAGTGCATTTTCGGGGCAGTCGGTAAACAAAGACCATCTAAAAATACCATCATCTAGGCTGATGAGATGGGGGCTCAGCCAGGAAGGGTGTGTGCCACACAAACCTGGTAACCAAAGGTCAGTCTCCCGAACTCAGGACGAAGTGGAAACGAAACCGGCTCCATTAAATTGTCTTCTTATACACAAGCTGTGGCATGGGTTCTCATACAAATCATGCATACACGGAACAAAAACCTTCTAGAAAATATTTATAAAATGCATCATAACTGAACTGAGTTGTGAGCTGTAGCCTGAGAAATGACTGGTGAGGTGCAGAGCAGCCGGAACTCACACCCTTAATGGGCTTGTACAATATTTACACCATTTAGAGCAAAGCACCCCACAGTTTCTTCTGAAATAGCTCCAAGGAAATACATACCAGGGCTCAAAATCTCCAGGATGTAATATTCTCATAAGCACACACACACCAAATTATAAACTTGCCCAACACAGGAAGCAGCAGGAGTATTAAAACTAATCTCAACAGAAAAGCAGTTAGCAAAGACGACCCGGAGGCAGCTCAGAATTAGCGATGGAACATTTCAAGGCAACTGCTCCATACGGTGAAAGAAAAAAAAAAAGAGCAGAAAGCTAGGAAAATTCCAAAGATAGAACAACACAAAGCATGAAAATTTATAAAAGGGGGAAAAAATATAATCTCCAAAAGGAAAAAAACACATGGAAAGGATGTAAAAGCAAACAAGGGGAAGAAAAGCCCAACATGACCAAGACAAATCAGAATTACCTGGTTGGACAGACAGAGAACAATGAGATGTCGGCTTTAAGATATGACACACCATCAACAGTCTAAGATGTCAGCCTTAAAATGTGGTACACAATCAGGGGTCTGATACTCCACGAAGTCAAAAATGGAATGTTTCAAGTACAATACCAGTTTAGAATGGAAACGGGAATTTGATAAAACATTCAACAACCCCAAAGAAAACAGTGAAAATGGAGAGAAACTACACACAATCCAAAGTCCAACCTTGTAAATGAATAATTACTCTAAACTAGAAAAAAATCATATTTGTGTCTTGCCCATATGTATGGAAGTGCACTTCTTCTTCTTCTTTTTTTTTTTTTTCCCGAGACAGGGTTCTCTGTGTAGCCCTGGCTATTCTGGAACTCTCTCTGTAGACCAGGCTGGCCTCGAACTCAGAAATCCGCCTGCCTCTGCCTCCCAAGTGCTGGGATTAAAGGTGTGTGCCACCACTGCCTGGCGGAAGTGCACTTCTTTCAGGAGGCCAGAAGAGGGTGCCAGATCCCCTAGAACTAGAGGGTGCTGGGAATTGAACCTGGGTAAGAGCTGTGAGTGCTTTTAAAACTACTGAATCCTCTTTCTAGCCTTAAAAGAATTTTTTAAGTCAGGGTCTTGTGTATGTCAGTCCAGTTGTCAAACATTGCTCTTAGCATCCTTAGACTTAGGATTCTCCCTCTCTACCTTCTGGGTGCTGGGATTACAGGTGGGGTCCCCAGCCCCGTCTGTATGTATGAACAGGGCTTCACAAGAGCTTCATGCCTGCTGGGTAAGCACTCTGCCAGCTGAGCTACTGCTCCGATTCCATTGCAGTTTTTCTAAAGAAATTAAGAGGCAAGACCTAACTCTAGTTTCTCTATTTTATGTTCAAATATGCATATATAACTGGTATATTGAAAGTAATTAAATGAGCAAAGCTAAACTATGCTATTGTAAGGATAATAGTGGAGAGATGCCAGGTGGTGGTGGTGCACACGTTCAATCCCAGTACTTAGGAGGCACGGGCAGGTGGATCCCTGTGAATTCAAGGCCAATCTGGTTTACAGAGAGAGCTCCAGGACAGCCAGGGCTGCACAGAGACACCCTGTCTTAGGAAAAAGAAAAAAGAAAAGACTGCAGAGACTATGGTAATGTTAGAAAATATAGCCTTCTAGATTAAAAATTACCATAAAGATATTTTATAATGACAAAAGTATGGACTCACCAGAAAATCATATGTACATACCAACTTAAGTACTAAAAATACACAAATTTTTAAAGAGCAACAAAATTCTATGATTTTTTAAAAAGATTTATTTATTTACTTTATGTACACTGTAGCTGTCTTCAGACACACCAGAAGAGGGCATGTGGATCCAGTTACAGATGGCTGTGAGCCACCATGTGGTTGGTAGGAATTGAACTCAGGACCTCTGGAAGAGCAGTCAGTGCTCTTAACTGCTGAGCCATCTCTCCAGCGCAAAATTTTGATTTACAGAAAAATTAGACAAAATCCATAATAGCCAAAATCTCAGCATGGACACACAGGGCTTGAATAAGAGAGGCCTCAGCCTAACTGATACATAGCTGCTGAGGGACTGGATGAGACCACTCTCCCGTGGTATGTGACTGCAACCCCAGCACGCAGGAGTCTGAGGCTGGACAACTGCCAGTTCAAAGCCAGCCGAACAACTTATTAAGCCTCCATCTCAAAAGAACTGGACAGAATTGGCAAGATTGCTCCACGAGTAAAACTGAACTGCCAAGCCTGACCCTCTGGGTTCAATCCCCAGACTACAGAAGGTAGGAGGAGAGAACCAACTTCTACAAGGTGTCCTCTGGCTTCTACACACACGCCATTGCACACACATGCCATTGCACATGCCCACACACATGCCATTGCACACACATGCCATTGCACATGCCCACACACATGCCATTGCACACACATGCCATTGCACACACATGCCATTGCACATGCCCACACAAATCCCATTACACAAACATGCCATTATACACACATGCCATTGCACACACATGCCATTGCACATGCCCACACAAATCCCATTACACAAACATGCCATTGCACACACATGCCATTGCACATGCCCATTGCACACACATGCCATTGCACATGCTCACACACATCCCATTACACAAACATGCCATTCCACACACATGCCATTGCACATGCCCATATATATATGCCCGTTGCACACTCTTGCCACTGCACACACATACCATCACACGCACATGCCATTGCAAACACATGTCATTACACACATGCCATTACACACATGCCATGGCACACACATGTCATTGCATACACATGCCTATATATTCTCTCTCTCAATAAACAAAAACAGACAAATAAATAAATGCACACACACATACCTGGATGAGTGAATTAATTCAGTGAATATATAGGGTATAGCTCAGTGGAGAAGCAGTTTCCTAACAAGCCCCTCCAAGGGCACAAAAGATAGTTTACCACTGATTTAAATATCAACAAATAGGGTTTGGCCTCTCTTTGGTCTCACTGCAGAAGTAGGATGTGGAAGGATTATCCCCATTAGGAATGCATTCCCTTAAGATGTACACATCTCGCCACCTTCAGAAATCCGCCCTGCCAATCACAAGAAAAAGGACACGAGGAGCATCAAGGCAATGTGTTAACAGGATGGATGGAGACGCAAACATCTTGTGAGGGCAGTGCCTAGAGCACAGCATCCTGTGAGGACAGTGCGTAGACCACAGCATCCTGTGAGGACACTGCCTAGACCGCAGCATCCTGTGAGGACACTGCCTAGACCACAGCATCCTGTGAGGACACTGCCTAGACCACAGCATCCTGTGAGGACACTGCCTAGAGCACAGCATCCTGTGAGGACACTGCCTAGAGCACAGCATCCTGTGAGGACAGTGCCTAGACCACAGCATCCTGTGAGGGCAGTGCCTAGACCACAGCATCCTGTGAGGACAGTGCCTAGACCACAGCATCCTGTGAGGGCACTGCCTAGAACACAGCATCCTGTGAGGGCAGTGCCTAGACCACAGCATCCTGTGAGGACACTGCCTAGACCACAGCATCCTGTGAGGGCAGTGCCTAGACCACAGAATCCTGTGAGGACAGTGCCTAGACCACAGCATCCTGTGAGGACACTGCCTAGACCACAGAATCCTGTGAGGACAGTGCCTAGACCACAGCATCCTGTGAGGACAGTGCCTAGACCACAGCATCCTGTG
>NW_022196905.1:85259726-85260055 GCF_008632895.1 Mastomys coucha
CCTGTGAGGGCACTGCCTAGACCACAGCATCCTGTGAGGACACTGCCTAGACCACAGCATCCTGTGAGAAAAACTCAGAATTGTCTCTGGGGCAACTGGGCAAGGAATGGGTGGGAAACACTGTAGGGTTGATCGTGTAGGGTGAGGAAGAGACTGATTGTTCTGCACCTTGGTAGGGGCTTCTCAGAACTCCCAGAAAGACTAGGGTGTAGCCATGGGTGAACAACTGTTTAGCACAATGGAGTCCTGAGCTCAACCCCCAAGAGCAAGTATCTTAAGGAACACATGATGTGCATTTTTGCCACGCACACTTGCGTGATGGCGGTATT
>NW_022196905.1:85260540-85262109 GCF_008632895.1 Mastomys coucha
TAGTCTGTTTGTCAAAGCCTTATCCCGTGTCCACCTGGCCAGAATCCCTCGTCCCGCGGAACAAGGGGACCCCCGCGAGAAATCCCGGTCCGCGGCACATTTTATTATTATACATGCAAATTTTGTATCATGTGAAAGAAAAGCATAAGAAGTGTCCCTAATGCCATCCATGCTGAAGTATTTCACAGAGATAAAGTGTTTAAACTGCTAAAAAAGCTAAACAGACAAAATGGACAGGTATTATAGCAAGTATAATAAAACATGTACAGTAATATCTATATTATGATTAATATAGCTGCTGGAAAACTTCTTCCATCTTCATGTATATTTGAATCTTTTCTCATTAGAAATGTTTTTGGGAAAATTTAGTACATACACTCAAGAGGCATGATTTTTACTGCATTTAAATACCATGTGAAAGCAAAACAAAAACCTCACCCTAAACAAACACTGAACTCCTTTTTGCTAATTATTAAGGAAATAACCTGTATTTCTTTAAAGTGCATCCATAATTAAAAGCAACTGATGGTTGGGTTGAGTAGAGGGAACTCTATCCTTGCTGTATTAATGCTAAAACAAGAATGAAATGCTGAAGAATTTAGACACTGAGTCTATGTGTTTTTATACAAAATTTGGTTACTTTTGTCATGTTTGTGGTATATGTTTCCTAGTATGTTGTGGGAACCTCGGTGAGGGGGAATGGCCTCCACATCTGTACAGAAAATGGAAAAACAAATACTGGGAAGAGTTAACAGCCAACCTCAGAGCACGATGTTGACTTGGCAGGGGAGGATATTCTTTCTCCCAGCCTGAAGTCCACCTTTTTTTTAAAAAGATTTATTTTAAGGGCTGTCGAGATGACCCAGGGGTTAAGAGCACTGACTGCTCTTCCGAAGGTCCTGAGTTTGGATCCCAGCAACCACATGGTGGCTCACAACCACTCGTGATGAGATCTGAAGACACCTCTGGAGCGAGCAGGCAGGCAGAGGTCCTGCCTTCAATTCCCAGCAGCCACACACACGATGGCTCAAGCTACAGAGTACTCATACACATAAAGTAAATAAAATAAATCTTTAAAAAAAAAAAAGATCTATTTTATGAGTATGAATGTTTTGCCAGCATGTGTGCATGTGCACTCTGTGCATGCCAGATTCTCTCAAAGGCCAGAAGAGGGCGTCAGATTCTCTGGAGTTAGGGACAGTTGCCAGCTGCTATGTAGGTGCTAGAACCAAACCCAGGTCCTCTGCAAGAGCAGCAAGTCCTCTTAACTGTTATGCCACCTCTCCAGCTCCCAATTCTCCCTCTCCCTCTCTGTCTCTCTCTGTCTCTCTCTGTCTCTCTCTCCCTCTCTCCCTCTCTCTGTCTCTCTCTCCTCCTCTTTCTCTTCTCTCCCTCTCTCTGTCTCTCTCTGTCTCTCTCTGTCTCTCTCCCTCTCTCTGTCTCTCTTTCCCTCTCTCCCCCTTTTCCCCTCTCTCCCTCTCTCTGTCTCTCTCTCCCCCTTTCTCCCCCTTTCTCCCTCTCTCTGTCTCTCTCTTCTCCTCTTTCTCTTCTCCTCTCTCTCTTTCTCTC
>NW_022196905.1:85262119-85269781 GCF_008632895.1 Mastomys coucha
CTCTCTCTCTCTCTCTCTCTCTCTCTCTCTCAGTTAGGGTATTTCTTGGTGAACAGACACCATGACAAAGGCAAGTCTTATAAAGGACATTTATTGGGGCTGGCAGTATCATCAAGATGGGAACATGGCAGCATCCAGGCAGGCATGGTACAGGAGGAACTGAGAGTTCTACATCTTCATCTGAAGGCTGCTAGTGGAAGACTGGCTTCCAGGCAGCTAGGGTGAGGGGTTTAAAGCCCACACCCACAGTGACACACCTACTCCAACAAGGCCACACCTCCAAATAGTGCTACTCCCTGGGCCAAGCATATTCAAACCATGACACTATCTCTATCTATCTATCTATCTATCTATCTGTCATCTAGCTATTAATCACCAATCTCATAAATTTATTTAATGTATGTTTCCTCATGCATATATATGTATGGGAGTGCTTGCTGAAGTAAAGAGGGGGCAACTTGAAGGGGTGAGCTCTCTCCTACTCTGCGTCCTGGGGAATCAAACTCATGTGGTTGGACTTAGCTGCAAGTGCCTTTACCCACTGACCCATTTTGCAGGCTTTAAACTCCATCCTTAGACAGTCATTCCTTTAATTCTGAGTCATGTTGAAACTCTGGGAGTTGATCACACTTGAGCAAGCTGTGCTTCATCGACTCCATCTGTGCGTGCTCGCCCAAGCGTGCACTCCTGCCTCTGTCCCCCAAATCTGATTCTGAAGAAAGACACCAGAACAAGGTGGCCCTTGTCCCACACGCAGCCTCTGCAGCCTCTGCAGCCTCTGCAGCCTGAGGACGGAGAGGTGGCCCTTGTCCCACACGCAGCCTCTGCAGCCTCTGCAGCCTGAGGACGGAGAGGAGATTCATGCACCCAAACTGAAACTCTGGGCGATTGCATCGAGTTGAACTGTGGTAACCAAAACACCAGCAGGACTTAGGGGATCCCTGCTCTCAACTACATGCAAATAAAAGTGAAGATCCCCCCGGCTCCACACAAGGTTCCTAACAAGTCCACAAGCCCCAAGGGAAATGCTCCCCAGTTTCTCATGGCTCCTTTGCATTATTCTGTTTCACCACCATTCCAAAATGCCTCCTCTATTTACAACATAGATTTGTAGGCAAGGAGCCCACTCAAACCCAGAGTTACCAGTACCCTGTGTCTTAGTCAGACCATCTATGAAATGGGCACAACAACTCATAGGCTTATGCTGAAGAGCAAATGATTTTATGTATTAAACAATAGATGGTGCCTGACTGGTGACTGACTTTATGGTGGGGCAATGTGCACTCAGTAGAAAGCACATTTTGACATTGGTCTTTCCCTGGGCTAGCTCTCGAAGGCAGCCATACACAAACACCAGAGAAGCTCAGTGCTCTGCAGTGACCTACGATACTAAACTACGTTTAGCAGGTAAGTGTATCAAATGTACTTCCGTATTGTGTTGTCCACGTGCCCTGAACTCCTGGGCTTAAAGATCTGTTCATCTCAGCTATCCAAGTGGCCATGACATCCAGGAAAGGATCTCTGTACCCGACCTGTGAATACATACAATGCATTTCTACTGGCAACATTTTCAGCTTCCAGTGAGTTTGTCAGGATGTGACCCACCGTAAGCCAAGAGAGCAGGCGTGTGTCTATGGGAAGCATTTAATCAGTGGGGCTCCCACAGTTCTTGCTCTTTCCAGGTGGGAAATTATTCAAGATGGGTGCAATCAAACCACGAGCAACACACAATTAGCTCTGCCCTCCTCTGGGTGCCCAGAACCTCCCAAAAGAGCAATGATAAACATGAGAGTATATTGTCACACTAAACCTCCTCGGCACTCTGACGACCCTCAACACTGTCTAAAACAGGCTAGGTTAGCCACCACTAAGTTAGTAACCACCACTAGGCTAGTAGACACCACTAGGTTAGTAGTCGGCACTGGGTTAGTAGCCACCATGTTAGGTTAGTAGCCACCACTAGGTAACTCCCTTCCCAAAGCCATATGTGCTTGGGGCACAAAGGCCAACTCTGAATGTGTCATTGACCAACTTTGCTTCTTTGTTGCTGTGATATGCACTGATCAAAAGCAATGTGGGGTAGGAATGGTCTATTTGGCTCACGGGTCATGGTCCATCATGGAAGAGAGCCGATGCAGGAACTCAATGGCAGGAACCTGGAGTTGGGGACTGAAGCAGAAATCAGGAAAGCAAAGTGCACAGCTTACTGACTTGGCCTCCATGGCATCTTTGGCCTGTTTTTTTATACAACCCAGGACCACCTGCCAGGCTCACAACGCCCACAGTGATCTGGGCCCTCCCACATTGATCATCAATTAAGAAAATGCACCATAGACTTGCTTACCAATCTGATGGAGGCAATCCCCAAATTGATGGTCTTTTTCCAGGTATGTCTTGGTGTTAAGAGACACCAGGACTGCCGGGCATTGGTGGAGCATGCCTTTAATCCCAGCACTTGGGAGGCAGAGACAGGCAGATTTCTGAGTTCGAGGCCAGCCTGGTCTACAGAGTGAGTTCCAGGACAGCCAGGGCTACACAGAGAAACCCTGTCTTGAAAAACCAAGAGAGAGAGAGAGAGAGAGAGAAAGAGAGAGAGAGAGAGAGAGAGAGAGAGAGAGAGAGAGAGAGAGAGAAAGCAGGACCATGGCAACTCACAAAACAAAACAAAAAAACAAACAAAAAACCCCCACAACATTTAATTGGGAATTGCTTACACATTTAGAGGTTTAGTTCATTTTCATCATAGCAGGAACCATGGCAGAATGCAGGCAGACATGACATTGGAGGAGTAGCTGAGAACTCTACATCTGGATCCACAGGCACCAGGAAGAGAGAGACTCTAGGCCTGGAATGGGCCTTTTTTAAAACCTCAAAGCCTACCTTCAGTGACCCAGTACCTTCAACAAAGTCACACTTCCAAATCCTTTCAAATGGCGCCTCTCCCTGGCAACCAAGCATTCACACAGGAGCCATTGGGGCCATTCTTATTCAAACCGCAACAAGGTGACTCTAGTTGTATCAAGTTAACAAAAACTAAGTAGCACACTTACCTCTTGATTCCTGGCTGGATGGCCTGGACCTGGGCCCTCTGACTAAATCCTCAAAGACAACAGAAGGGACCCATGTGGTGGCATTGACAATCTGTGGTGGCAGTCTACTCTGGACGTCTACCCCAACCCATTAGACTCTTCCATTGTTCGGTTAGCCTCAGGTCCCCTCCCACAGCCTACAGTCAATCCTTGCAGGTTTTGAACCTACCCGTTAGCTCACTGCAGGAGCACACAGGAGAGCTCAAAGAGCAAATGGCCACCCAAGCTCTCAACTGTGTTGCTCTCTTGAGCCTTCCCTCCATTTTTCTCGAGCCCAGTCCTATAAATGTGGGAGGAAGGGAGCAGAAGTGGCCTGGTGGCTGAAAGAACCAAATCTACTTATACCACCAACAGTGAGGGAGAACTACGGGAGATTCTGTTGATTATGGAGCCCCAGTTTAGAGACTTCACCAACACACCTCACTGCCTGCTTATAATCCGAACAAAGTTGAAAGAGGACATAAGGAGAACAGAGACAAAAATAGTCCTGACAAGGAGACAGTCACCGGTACAGGAGGCAAGGGGGTTTACTAACTAAGCCCTAAGATGTTTCTTACATTCCATCCCCCTTTGCGCCTTCTGCTTCCTACCTCTCTACCATGACTGGAACCAAAATACACTTTAACAACAGCTGGCAAGGGGCTAGTGAGGTGGCTCAGTGGGTAAAGGCACTTGCCGAGAAGCCTTTCAACTTGAGTTCGATCCCGGTGGAGAGCGAGAACTGACCCTGAAAGGTCATCTGTCGTTTGACCTCCACTTATGAGCTGTGGCATATACACAGACATGCAAACAAATAAATAATGAATAATTTAAAAATTGGCAAAAGCTGGGTGTGGTGATGTATGATTGTAATCTCAAGTTTCAGGATGGTGAGACAAAAGGATTGGCCAGCCTGGACTACAAAGTTAGAACCAGACCAGCCAGGGCGATATAGCAAGAAAGACCTGCCTTAGAAACACATTTTTAAAAATTAAAAATAAGCTGGATGTGGTGGAGCACAACTTTAACCCCAGCACTCAGGAGGCAAAGGCAGGCATGCCTCTGAGTTCGAGGCTAAGCAGGTCTACACAGAGAAACCCTGTCTCAAAAGACTAAAAATAAAAAAGTTGGCTGGCTAGGAACATAATCCATCCCAAACCACTGAACTTCAGTGTGTCCTGCCTTTGGCACTTAGTAAAACCTTAGAAGTCCATGCTGCGTCCACATTTACATGTGGATTCCTTCAGGCTTAAAACATCAAAAGAATTCAGCTGGCTTCATAACCTCAGACTCTGGCCAGCGTTCTGCCCCCTCCTTACACGCGGAACACATGTTTATGTGCTACAAAGATTTCTAGGAAGCCAAAACCAAACAAAGCAATTAGGTCGTGCAAGTCAAAAAAAAAAAAAAAAAGTTTAGAAAGGCCATTGATAATTATATCTACAATCTGTGACAAAATCACTTTCTTTTAGATTTCTGTGAAATGCATGGCTGATGAGTTGCGCACGCTCACTGATTCGGCTACAAAAGCCCCTCCCCCTCCTATTCCGCATCTCCTGCATACATCCTCTGGAAAGCTTCAGATTCAGAGGAAATCATCGTGATTGCGTATTGTGTAGCGCTCTAGTCTTCAGCTGTGAAGCCCGTTTGGGGTCACATCGATGCTAGTCTTTTAACCCGCCTGAAGGGATGAGCTCATCTGGCTCCCTAGCCTCCCTGCGGGTGACTTCTCAGAGCTGTTACTCAACAGCCTCCGGGCCGGGCGCAGGCCTTCTCTCACCGTGTCTCCATCCGTCCTGGAGAAGCCCCAAGGCCAGGCGGTCTAGAGAATCATTTCAAGCATCCCGCTGAACCTGCACTTTGCACAAAGGTCACTCTCTCTCGAGGATCCAGCAACTCTGCAGTGCCCTGGGCTCCTAGGGAGGGAGGGGGAATTAAGTCAGCAGTTCTTCCTGGCCTTGCTTCTTGGGTCTTCTTTGTCCCGTTGTGATGACTCAGAGCAGCCAGGTATTGGGAAGCCGGCTTCGGGGTTTACAAGGGCTTCCGGATGGGAGCTGCCTACAGGGCCTGGGGGAAGGAGTGGGGTTACATCAAGGGTTTTCGTATTTCCTCGAAGAGACCAGAAGTCTGTTATCATCACTCACTCACTCACAGGTCCTGCTGTGCTTCTCAGATGCAGAAGGCTTCTTGGAATCTGCTTGTCAGATTTAAAATTTAACCACCAAGAACCTGGCTTTTGGGCCTTGATTTTTTGACACCCCCCCCCCAGCGCCCAAAGTGAGTTATTTAAATCAGAGTCCAGATTTCCTTCTGTGGCCCTAAGAGAATGTGCCTTCTCCCTTTCCCGTGTGCCGAGCCTCAGGTGTGTCCACGCATGTCTGCTTTAGTATGTTTCTGGCTCCATTCCCTGGCTGCCTCTCCAACCATCGGACCTCATGTCTTCCCAGTCTAATCCCAGCACCGCTCCACACAGGAGCTGCTCCTGTAACTGCCTTACTAAGGAAAGCCTTGTGTGGAGCCCACCCCCCCGCAGAAACTTTCCAAGGCCGAATCATCACTGCCCTTTGCTGAAGTTTCTGAAATGGATTTTTTTGTTTGGTTGGTTGGTTGGTTTTGTTTGTTTGTTTTTGAGGCAGGGTTTCTCTGTGCATCCCTGGCTGTCCTGGAACTCACTTTGTAGACCAGGGCTGGGATTAAAGGCGTGTGCCACCACTGCCCGGTTTGGATTTTTTTTTTTTAAGTTGAAAAATGTGGATATCTCAGTCAGTAAAACACCTGCCTTGCAAACATAAGGACCCTAGTCAAAGCCTCAGAACTTACTTTTTAAAAGCCCCGTAGTCCAGGTGCTGGGGAGACAGAAGCAGGAGCGTCCCCAGAGCTCTCTGGTCATCCAGTCTAGCCCGATTGATGAGCTCTCAGCCAAGGAGGTACCCTGTGTCAAAGGAGGGCTCCTGAACACACAAGTACATATGCATATATGTGTAATATCCCATCCACAAACATGCAACACACAGATAAATATTAATAATTCTTTTTTTCTTTTATTTTTATTTTTTATTTTATTTTATTTATTATTAAGTACACTGTAGCTGTCTTCAGACACACCAGAAGAGTGTATCAGATCTCATTACGGGTGGTTGTGAGTCACCATGTGGTTGCTGGGATTTGAACTCAGGACCTTCTGTAGAGCAGTCGGTGCTTTTACCCGCTGAGCCATCTCGCCAGCCCGATAATAATTCTTAAAGGTTGACAAATGTCTGGTTATAATTGAAAGGCAAAAGCCCCCACAGGGTCATGTGTTTGAATGCTTGGTTTCCAGCTCATAGCGCTGGACTGGGAGGTGGTGGAACCTTTAGGAGGTGGGACAGGAAGTCCACTACAGGAAGTGGATTGTGAGGGGTTGGCCCTAGTGGGATATAAGTCGGTGCTATGTCCAGCTCTTCTTGCTTTCTGGACTGCCCTGCCATCTATTCCTCCACGCCATGGCTTTCCTCACTCCCATGGACTACACCCTTTCAAACTGTGAACCCAAACAAAGTCTCCCTCCTTTAGGTTGCTTCTGTAAGGTATTTTGTTACAGAGACAAGAAAAACAGCATGCCACCAAAGTCACACAGATTGTAGAACAATGAAAAGTTTACATCAGGCAAATTCTTTCTCAACACACACTAGCAGTGGAACTGGACTGTTGGCCAGAGACGCCGTCTAAAGTCTAACTGCGATCCCAGTCTGTCCACTGCCCCTTGAAGAACCTCATGACTACATCTTGTTTCTTAGCTGGCTCTCAACCAGATGCTTTCGAAACTGAGCAGTGAGGCAGAATGAGGGATCAGCTGGTGTCAGCCCCTTCCTATGCTCAAAAACTGAGCTCACCACCCATTCCCTGTCCGTGTTTTGAGAGAAGGTCTCACTACATACCCCAGGTTGGTAGTAACCCCACGCTTCTTGCCTCAGTTTCTTGAGGGCTGGGACCTCAGGTAAACTCTACCACCCCTAGCTGAGACCCCCAAGTTCTCAAAGAGCACCTGGACCACAGCCTGGGTCCCTGATGAGGAAGTACGATTGGTTCCCTTTTGCAGCCATGACTGGTTCTCAGGCCAGACCGTGCCCTGATGTCCTTTTCTTCTTCTTTTTTTTTTTTTTAAGATTTATTTATTTATTTTATGTATACCAGATTCCATTATAGATGGTTGCTGGGAATTGAACTCAGGACCTCTGGAAGAGCATTCGGTGCTCTTAACCGCTGAGCCATCTCTCCATCCCCCATGACTGGTTTTCCAACCCTCATAATTATGTTTGACAAATGTTTAAGTTCATAAAAGTGCTGTAGTGTTTGTATCCTTTGAAAACAACAAGTGGACCATTGGTGACTACTTGGGAGGGGCGATGGGTACTCCAGAATCATTCTGCTAACCTTCCTACTACTGGGTTTGTTTGCACTTCTATGATTAAAAAATGAAACACAAAAAACTGTTCTTGAATCTATTTTTACTTTCAATAGTAGGATCGAGAATAAAATATTCTAAATTTTTCTTTATAAGTTGAGAAAACAACTGTTTACCCCTTCTATTTCCTGTCTCCTAAAAAAAAAAAAA